>NC_085137.1:86098524-86184277 GCF_035046485.1 Aedes albopictus | reverse complement strand
GGTGAAAACTTACAGAACAAAACATAGACGACCCAAATCGGACCATCCGTTCGCAAGTTATGCGCGGTCCCACGTATGCCACTGCATTTTTATATATATAGATACGATTCAAATATGACGACTACAATTTTTTGGGAATTTCAGGATATATGCTGATTTATTGAATTAATTTCAGATCAGCAATTGTATAAACAATGCAAAATTTTCAGGAACAACCCATACATTCCATGAATGCTTCAAGATATCTTCCAGAACAATCAAATATATGTTAATATTATTTTTAATTTCATTCAAGAACTTTTTAATGTCATCAAAGATTTTAAAAGACGTTATTTTAATAATTTTCCAAGTTTAAACTAGGAATTTATATGGCTATTCTCTAGTTTTTTAAAAATCTCTAAAATCAGAGGTTCTTGGTCCTAGGCGGCCTTTCAAGATTTCTCTAGCAGTTACTCAGGAATTCCTTCAGGATTTCATCAGGAATTCCTCTAGAAAATCATTGAATAGTTTCTCGGGAATTCTTCCAGGTGTTCCTCGGAAATTTCTCTCGAAGCTCCTCGCAAATTTCGCCTGGAGCTCCTCGAGAACTCCTCCAGTAGCTTTCCGAGAATTTTTTCAGCAGATCGCCAGGGAGTTCTTCGGGAGTTCCTTTCGAAGATCCTTGCGAATTCTTTCACGAGATCCTAGAAAATTCCTCAACGAGCTACTTGGAATTCTTCCAGGAGGTCTTGGAGATCTCCTACAGCTGTTCCTCGGTAATTCATCCAGTATTTTCTAGGGAATACCTTCTGGACTTTCTCGGGAATTCCACCTGGAGTTTCTCAGGCATTCCTGCAGGAGTTCTTCTGGAATTTCTCAAGGAGATCCTCAAAAAGAATTTTAGAAGTTCCTTGAACATTTCCTCAGAGGTTCCTTGTTTGTGTTGGGAAATTCGTTTTGTTCGGGGTGATCTGTCATTTTGTCGAATGAACTGTCATTCTATCCACAGACATTAAATTTGTTTTGTTTGTTTAACGATCAAAGGAACTGGATCGCAATAAAATCACGTTATACTCAGAAAAATTAACTCTTTCGATTAGGATATAGAAAATAGTAGTATTTTATTCACCTAACAACCCAATTCCTCCAGGAATTCCTCCTGGAGTTCCTCGGGAATTGCTTAAGGGATTCTTCCAGGAGTTTCTCGGGAATTTTTTCCACGAGTTCCTCGGAGATTCTTCCAGGAGTTCTACGAAAATCTCTTCTCGCGTATATCTCTAGGAGCTCCGCGCAAATTCCTCCAGGAGCTCCTCTGGAATTCCTCCAAAAGTTTGCCGAGAATTTCTTCAGGAGTTCCTCAGGCATTCCTCCATGTATTCCTCGGAATTCTTCCAGAAGCTTCTTGAGAGAATTCCTCCAGGAGTTAATCGGGGATTCCTCTAGGAGTTGCTCGTGAAATTTTCCAGATTTTCTTCTGAAATGCATCCATGAGTTCCTCGTAAATTTCTCTACGAGTTCCGTGGAGATTCTTCCAGGAGATCTACGGAAATTCCTCCAGGAGTTTTTCAAGAATTCTTCCAGGATTACCTCGAGATTCTTCCAGGAGTTCCTCGTTAATCTTTGCCGGAGATTCGCGGGTATACCTCCAGGAGTTTCTCGGGAATTCCCCAAAAAGATCCTTGGGATTTCTCTAGAAGCTCCTTGGGAATTTCTCCTGGAGGTTCTTGAGAAGTTCTCTAGCATTTTCTCGGGAATACTTCCACGATATTCTCAAGAAATCTTTGAGGAGTTTATCAGACGTTCAACTGGATGTTCCTATAGATACCTCCAGGATCGTCTGAACAAATTCCTGAGGAACTCCTTGAGTAATTTTTGGGAAACTTATGGAGGAATTCCCGAGACATTTCTGGAGGAGTTTCTGAGGAACTCCTGGAGGAACTCCCGACGATCTCCAGGAGGTATTCCTCCATTTAGGCGCATGTAAAATGTACGCATATCGCCTCCACTTTAACATCCTATGCAACATCTTATACGATCACTTCGATTATCTTCTTGAGGAATTCCAGAAGAACTTTTTGAGGATCTTCTGGAGAAATTTCCGGAGTGGTACTTTTGGAAATAAATACCAGGAACCATGCATTATAACTGGAAGATCTGTTGGTAGATTTCTGAAGTAAGTTTCGTGGAAATTCTGGTTTGAATTTCGAGATAATTTTTGTGGTTAAATTAAACATGAATCATTGAGAAATTCCCTGGGAAATCCTGGAGTGGTTCTATCACATTTACTGCAGGAATTCTTCGGTTGCTTCTAAAGGAATTCCCGTGGTATTTGTGGGAAATCCTTGGGGCAATCCATGAAAGGATTCCCGGGAAATCTCTGGACAAATTCTCGAGACTCGAGGAGAAATTTCCATGAAATTCCTAAAGGAATTTCCTGGGAGCTCCAAAATACATTCTCGGAGACTTCTGTAGAAATTGCTTGGACACTCCTGCAGAAATTTCTAAAAAAATTGGATTCTTTAAGGGTATCTAGATTATGTCATAATCAGATTCTCCACCCAAAACATAATCAGCAAAATGAGCTCTTTTAATTATGCTATAGACAAAAGTAATATTTTATTCACTAAACATTAACCAATTAATGAAGGAATTTCCGAGGATTTCCTGTAGGAATTCCCAAGGATCGGCTGGAAGAAATACCAAAGAATTCACGGAGAAATATCCAAGGAACTCCTGGACGAATTCCCGAGGAAGTCCTGTAGGAATTCCCAAAGAACTGTTAGAAGAATTCCCGTGGATTTCCTGTACATATTCCCGAGAATCTGTAGGAGGAATTCCCCTTGCAACTCCCGAGGATCTCCTGGAGGAATTCCCGAGATACACCTGGAGGAGTTCCTGTAAAACTCTTGAAAGAATTCCTGAGGATGTTCTGGAGAAATTCCCGAGATACTTCTGGACGAATTCCCGATGAACTCTTGGAGGAATGTCTAAGGAACTCCAGGATGAATTCCCAAAGATCTTCTGAAGGAATTCCCGGATTTTTCTGTGGAACTCTTGGAAACAAATCCGACGAACTTCTTGAGGAATTAAAAAGGTAAATATTCGAGAGAAATCCTGAGAAAACCGTGCATTATTGCTGGAGGACTTCTTGGGAAACTCTTAAAGTAAATTTCATGGAAGTTCTGGAGGGAATTTTCGGAAAGCTTATGTTGATATTTATTTTCAGTCAAATCATGGAGAAATTCCCTGGGCAATCTTGGAGAAATGATGCAGGAATTCTTCGGGAGCTGGTTAAAGAGTTTCATGGTATTCGTGAGGAAGCCGTGGAGGGATTCCCGGAAAACTCCTGGGGAAATTCTTGAAGACTTCTGAATAAATTTACCTGGAAACCTCGGAAGCAATTCCCGAGGTACTCCTGGAGAAATGTCTGAAGAGCACTTAGACTAATTCTTATGGGAAACTTCAGGAAGACTTCCCAGTGAACTGAGTGAATTCTTGGGAAGCTCCATGAGGAATCACAAAAAAACTGGAGGAGTCCTAGAAGTGTGAACGTTTTTCTTGAATATAGGATGTCATCACCAAGCTCATTGCTATATTACTTGATATAGAGCGGAGTCAGATTAATTTGATTTTTAACATTAATTTTATAATGTACCAAAAATCACAATATGAAGTGTGAAGACATGTGAAGACATGTGAAGACATTTTAACGAGCCATGCGAAGACACTTGAAAATTTCACCTGGCATCCCTGCTCATGAATGAAAAAAAAGGCATTGAAATGAATCGAAAGTTACGCACGCATGTTTACATTTTTTTAAAGGGTTAACATCACGACAACGCGACGGCGACGGCTTCGATGACGGCGCAGTAACGGGATTGGACGTGCGGGTGTTCTTATTGGAAATTGAATTTCATTGATCTGATCAGTTTCATTGTCTCAAGAGGGATCGTCGAAACGGTAAAAACATTTCAAGCATAATTTTTCAAATCGACGTCCGTAATAATTAGCGAAAAGGCCGTAACCAACAAAATGTACACAATTTGAGTAATTGCAGGAGTGAAAAGAAGCTAAATTTGTCTTCTAAATGCTCACAAAGTTTCCTTGATATCACTTTTCTAACTATTGAAAATCACTGATTGAGTGAAAGGCGTAATCCCATTCTATTCCAAACGAACAAAAACAAGAATTACGCCTTCTACTCCTTTGTTTTGATTGGTGCTTTGTTTACGAAAGTGAAAGGCGAAACTGAAATCAACACGTAAACACGGCGATAGTAGAAGGCGAAACTGAAATCAAAACGTAAACACGGCGAAAGCAAATGGCGAAATTCTGTCAAAATCATAAACAAGGCGAATAGTAAAAGGCGATTCTGAAAATGATATCGATTCGAGGCGCATAGTATTGGGCGAAATTAGCATTCTCAGGTATCAATTCAGGCGTAATTAAATAAATGCAATTTTTAGTGCAAAAAATATCAAATTCGTGCAGTGTTCTTAGAAAAACAAGAAACTATGTCCGAACTGTATCAATTAACCTTATTTAAGTTGAATTATTCTGTATTACTTATAAATAGGAATTGAAATTTGATCAGCAAAATTCGGTTGTTGTTTTCGCATTGTTATTGCTTTGTTAGTTACGCCCTATTCGCGAATTACTCCCGACGTATCTAACTTTTTCACTGATCTGAGTCAATGTTGACGACCATTTCACTAAAAGAGTTTAAAAAAAAAAAAGACTTTTCATAAGCTTTTTCGTGCTTAACATCACCAGGGATATAGCACGCACTAGGTAAGAAACAAAACCTACTCATTCTATATCGTTTTCACAATGAATTTTGACAAAAATACACATACAACGGGTTGGTTAGAGATACGTCATGCCAGATACGTCGCTTTTGTATTGTGCCAGTTTGGTGTATCTGTTACTTTTGATTTTGACTAGATACGTCGTTTGGTTTTCTCATATGTATATCAAAACGGTGTATCTATCAGTAAAGTTGTAAACATCAAAATAGTTAGATACGTCGTTTCGAAAAATATGCTTAGTTAAACAAATTAAGCAATAAATCATCAAACAGTGATGTGGATGCTTCAATTTGCTTTATGAATCATGCATGCAGCAGTAAACCCGGATTTGTTTACATTCTCGAGTTACGTCGGATTGAAAAGTTATGCTTGATTTGGCTTAAATATTTATACCTCACACCAACACTTATTACCTTTCTTAGGGGCGATTTCTTCACCCTGGCTTAAGCGTTAAGCCAGGTTTAACTGTATGGGTAAGCCTGGCTTACCGGTTAAGCCGAGGTGAAGAAATTGGCCCTTACACCCATAAGAAGGTTATAAATATCGCATGGAAAGCCAAGTTTTGATCAAGCTTAGCCAAGCCTCATTATACCTCAGCTCCGAATTAACTCAGCTCGACAAATCGAGCAAAATATAATATCAGTATGTATTTGTGTACAGTCAAATCTCCTATAAGACGCTGTCACCCACTTTACGCCCACTGCAAGTTCTCAGCTGTCTTGCATCCGATCCAGTTCAGTTTTTGCCTGCAGTAAGACGATGTATATTAAGGCTACCCGGATAAAAAATACAATAGAAAAACATAGGATTCTAATGTAACAGTACCATTGAAAACCATGCTCTCACAATAGAATTCAATGTTAAAATAACAATAGAAAAACAATAGAATCAAATGTTTCTAACAATAGAATCAAATGTGAATGAGCATTTCACATTGAATTGTATAGGTTGTTAAGTATCGTAACAATACAAAAAAGGACTTTTTTCCATACAAGTTTTTTCGCAAAACAGAAGATTCTAATGTAAATGAAATGTTGTTAATATATATACGTGGTATCAAATATACCGTAGATTTTTATGTAATTGTATTGTTTTGAACTGTTGAACTGTTAAATATGACGAGAACTGTCTGTTTTCAACTGTTATTTAACATTAGATTCAATGGTTTGGGGATGGTTTTCTATTGTGAAACAGAAGATTCTTATGTTTTCGAATGGTTTCAAACAGTGAAATGCTCAGTAAACGTATTGTTTTGGGTAGTGATTTTATTTCTGGTTCCACATTTGATTCAATTGTTTTGAAGTTGTTTTCTATTGTGAAGCAGAACATACAGTTTGTACTGTTTTTACATTGAATTCAATTGTTTGGGTATTGTTTTCTATTGTGATACAGAAGATTCTTATGTTTTCGAATTGTTTCAAACAATGAATCGAACGGTAAACGTATTGTTCTGAATAGTGATTTTACTACTGGTTCCACAACTGATTCAATGGTGTGGGAATTGTTTTCTATTGTGATACAGAAGATTTTTATGTTTTTAAATTGTTCTAAACAGTGAAATGTACGGTAAACGTTTTGCTTTGAGCAGTGACTTTATTACTGGCTCCACGTTAGATTCAATTGTTTTGGAATTGCTGTCTATTGTGATGCAGAACATATTGTTTTACACTATTTTTACATTAAATCGAATGGTTTGGAAATTGTTTTCTATTGTGAAACAAAAAATTCTAACTTCAACCTCTATGTTTAACTTTACAAAAAATATAAACTGCTTGAGCAAATCCTGAATGAAGCGAAACTGAACTATTATTATGCGTTTGGACTAGAAGCTTGTATATTTTAAGCTACATTTCAAAAACAGATCGAACAATTATCAAATATTTGGATCACTCATGTAGTAAATCGAGTAATGTTTAATTGCATTGATGGTTGAAGCTTTGGCTCCCATGCCCCACAGCCAGATAACTGGGTTTAGCAGACTAAGCATTATATGTGGCAACACTATAAGCGGCATGATGGAACCGTGCCTAAGCGCGCTAAGTGTTATTAGACCACTAATGTAGTTGCATTTAGTGGGTGATGAGGTACAAAAGTAACATTACAGCGTGCTTAACCATTATTGTAGCACTTAAAATGATCGATATACTACAATGAACCTATACTTGAAGATCGTTCGAAGCGTTGAAAAGGCTTAAAAGAAAACTTATATTTTTAAGACCTATCAGTGTCCAAATGTTAAAAAAGATTGTAATATGCCCATTTGTTCAATATCGTTTAACTCTGCGGTCATGTCTGCGGTTCTACATACAAAGCCATGAAGTTATAGACAATTCTTGACCAATGAAATAAATGCTTTGCTATTTTCCTACTCTTTGCATCGATCAATGTGCCGCTAGCTTCTATGTACGAAAAAATACTAAAAATAAACCCTAAAAATATTGTATGACGAATAGCATTTTACGGCAAATTTCTCGGAGGAGAATACATTATTCAAAAAACCAAAAAAAAATTGGAAGCGGTTGTACACAATGATGACTGCTTTGGTGCCTATACTTTTTTTTCGGCAAACGATTTTCATTTCAAGAAATTTGTCGGCGTCGGTGGTGTAGTGCTAAGCGTGGTTGCCTCTCACCCCAGTCGATCGGGGTTCAATGAAATCCGTGATCACGTCTTCCCTCGGATAGGAATTAAAGCCGTAGGTCTCGGCCCATGTGTTGATGGGTTCGATATGTAGGGTCCTCAGGTGTGGTAGCTGTCTCCTTGGGGCGTCGGAATTTAATGCTTAGCTCCTAGACTCAGCCGACGTAAAACACAACTGGAGCCGAACGGTGCTAGTTGGCCAGAAAAAAGAAGAAGAAATTCGAGTTTAGATGCTTTTAGCCGTAACAAATAAGGGGCCGTCCATATACCACGTGGACAGCTTGGAGGGGGGAGGGGGTTAGCAAAAATTCCATGCTTGTCCATGGAGAGGGGGGTGGGGGTTCGTCAAATGTCCACGTGGACAACGTTGACACAAAAATTAGGAAACAAGAATCTACAAACGAAACAAATTATGTCGCATTACTGATGAGATTCTCTTCAACAGTTCTTTCATACATTTTATTTTATTATACATTGTCTTTTAGTTGTAAGTTACTTCTTCAAGGAAAAAAAAAACCTTGGTTCACATACTAATTTATTTTAAATTATCAGAATTTCTAATTACTTAGTTTTCTTCATCGAGGAATATTCTGGAGATTTAAAATGGAGTGTAGACCATGCAAATGTTGGTGTTTCAGTCAGAAAATTTTCATTGAAGTTCTGTATGGATTTTTCAGAGTTTCATATCAAATTTTTATACTACTTCAAAGTTTCAAAATCCATGTAGGGATATGCATGCTTATCTCAAAAACTTTTTTTTTGTAAGTTCCTTTAAAATTTAAGATGATTCTAATGGATATTAAAGTCTAAACCTCAGCAATATAATTTAGTTGCTGTAAATCTTGTTTTTTTTGTAGGAATCTAAGAAATATAATCATATCTCAACAAAAATCTAACATTTAAAATAACCTTATTTCAACAAGACAATCATAGATTGAACAAACATTCAAAAAAAAACACCGTCTTCAACCAGAGGCTGTACAGACCAAAAATTTAACAATCACTAACATTAGGCGATGGACATGGAAAAACACCCAATGAAGAATTTTACGTTTGACGAACATTTTTCACCAACTGGTGCAAGAATCGAACCCACACTCTTACAAACATTAAGCTGAATTTAAAACAATGTTGAAAACTTGTAGGTACCTATTTTGTGCTACTTGTTTGTATTCTATGTAAAGCTATAGAATATTTGTATTTTATAAAGTTTTCAATTATATTTAAGACATTGTTTACGAATAAAAAAAAACAACATTTAAAAAAAACTTTTCAAAATCACTTTTTCCATTTTTTTTAGAAATATACATAAAAATATTTTTTTCTCGGATGTCCACGTGGACATTGGGGGAGGGGGGTAGGGGTCAATGAAAAGTCCACGCTTGTCCACGGGGAGGGGGGTGGGGGTCAAAAACCATGAATTTTCTGTCCACGTAGTATATGGACGGCCCCTAAAATTATTATTCCCCTGCTGATCGTGCTCCGTGCAGGTAATCCATTTTTGACTCTCCACACAAAGTATTATTCTATATCAAACTAGCTGTCCTGGCAAACCTCGTACTGCCTGCCTAATGTTTTTTATATACTCACAGGGAAGTGCCCCATAAAGTCATCTGTCTGGGAGCCCCTCTTTCCAGAGTGGGGAGAGGTCTCCATGCTAAGAACCTTTGCCGTTCCACAAAACCCCTGTGCAGCCAGTAATTCATTTATATATAAGGTACACCGGGGCAAGTTGAAACGGGTGGGGCAAGATGAAACGCGAAGTTTTGAAAAATACAATTTGGATACTTATTCTTCGCTAAAAGTTTGTTTGAATCAAAAACTATATGTTATGGCAATCAAATTGTTTGTCATCATTAGATCACGTCACGTCAACCCGCTGTTTCATCTTGCCCCACCCGTTTCAACTTGCCCCGATGTACCTTATATAGATAATCGATAAGTCTCAGGTCAGTCAGTTAGGCGATACACGCGGTCAGTCTCAGATTCGCAGACTTCCTCATCCCCTAAAATACTACGTTATTCATGGATGATCGCTGATCTTTTTCAAATGAGATATTTTCACGACGGCTCAAAAGTTGTTAAGGTCGGAGTATGTTTCAACGACATCCGAGCCATATTTGGCTGATCATTATACACTGAATCCCAGCTAGAACAACGGGACATTGCGGATGATTGGTTCGAATAGTATGTATGAACAACGGGGTGAGGTTCCGGGCTTTGTGCGGGAGGACGACACAAGATTCCACATCTCAAAAATGTCGAAATGTCCACTTGATTGAAAGACGGCAAAGCTAATTCGGTTTTTTTTCGTCTTTTTTCCGATTCGGAATTTTGCTGTGCTCTGCATGCAAATGATGGCAATAAAAAATAACTTACACAATCTGGCGGATCATATCCCAATCCCAATGTTCTCCATCAGGCTCCTTTCGTGGCGAATGATATAATCCCGAGTATAATCCTACAAATATCCTCTACCCACAAATCTCCGGCAGTTTGGTTTTGGAGTAGATGACCTACCTCACACAGTCGAGCCACAAACGGGTGCTATACTACCTAGTATACTACCTCCATGTGTTGCGCCACGAGATTTCGCTCAGTTTGGTTTTATCCATCACTTTCCTCACCAGTTGTCGGGAAAACTTGACCACCGTCTGTTCAGTGGATATTCCGAACTTGTGTCGCACAACGCCTCAACTACCCTCCATTTGACCAACCGAATGCTTCCTCCACGCCAAATGAGTCATCGTATATGCCGCTTGCCTAGCTCACTGGTAACGCGCCGAGCATTCGCTGCAACTTCTCCGTGATGCTTCTTACTGTGTCCGATGTCCAAGCTCGGTCAGATCCAATTGTGGTTGTTCCTTGGGTCCAGCAGCACACATACTCGCGGTAGGCAAGCAAGAAATTGCCACAAGCGCCAACTTCTTTTCATTGCCGTTCCGGTAGGCGTCTGCAAATTTAATTGAAATTTTAAAATATTTCCATTGCATCCGGTTGCGCAGTATTTTGATACTTACCAGTTGGTGTTCCGTGGCGAAATTTGCTTAAATTGTGATCTGCTGCTGCTATGGCTGCTGCTTCCGATATTTTTTCGGCTACTGGAATTCAATCCTTTCAAAGGATTGCTTTGAAACAAACGATCACCGCCAGCGGGGTAGCGCGGACGTCAACCACGAATAGATGTGCCGTAGCCCACATGAATTTGACATGTTTGGGAAATTGACACTTTTGGGCACTCTGACAGATCTGGGAAGTGCACGACATCTGCGAATTAGTCATTACCATAAGTTATTACTTAAGTAAAACGTGTAAAACTAGCAAAAGGTTACGAAAATTTTGGCGTGCAATCGTTCGAAATTACACGACAACGCGAAGATAGCAAATAAATCAGTAAGAAATTGTGTAACGCATCAGTTTTCAGCACAAACAATTTTGAACGTGTTTTTGTTGTGAGCTACGGGGATTTTGCCCTGATCACCGCGCAACACAAAACGAAAACAAATTCAAAACAAAGTCCGAGGGGTTCGCCAAAGTAACTTGAGCAGTCGTTAACAAGGGGTTGGTGGATGATTTTTTTACATATTATTTTTTTTACATTTTTTTTTTTCATTACAACGTAATGACACCAAGTCTTATCTTGAGTCTTATTGTCTCTCGACGATTAATAAAAAAATACAAAATTCCTTTAGAAAATACCGAAAAATAGCGAATTCTAGTGATAACAATTAAATCTAATGTTACTCTATTGTGCGTCCATAGAAAATACTGTAACAATGAAATCAAATGTTAATTTATTGTCGTTTGTTGTTTGCCAATAGAAAATTCTGTAACAATGAAATCTAATGTGAACTTATTGTGAGCGTTATAAAATAATCAACTTTCAAAATTTTCTGAACAATACAAACACAATAGAAAACATTGTTAACATAAGAATCAATTGTTTTCGTACAGTTTTTCCCATAGACTCAATGGTTCATTTTTATACGGGTATTCACATACCGAAAATGAACTAAATAATTTACAATTATTGGTCGAAAGCGAAGACGGCTAATAACAAGACAGACATCTACCCTCTTGCTCCATATACTTTGGGAGCTACAAGCACACTAGCGCCGC
The DNA here is from genome assembly GCF_035046485.1 of Aedes albopictus. Classification (NCBI taxonomy): domain Eukaryota; kingdom Metazoa; phylum Arthropoda; class Insecta; order Diptera; family Culicidae; genus Aedes; species Aedes albopictus. Next base: position 86,172,731 of record NC_085137.1, on the reverse strand, counting down.
GAACGACTTCAGGGAACAACATCATGGATGAGTGTGCGTGTGATACTACAATTTATGTGTACGTATTAGCATGTACACGCACACAATCATGTTTTAATGTTCCTGTGAATCGTTGAGGGCGTTCCAACCATGTCGCCTGCGACAGGGTGGGAGCTAGAAATCCTCTACATAGAGATGAGCGGAAGTTACATACGTCGATTCGGCAACGCTGTTTGTTTTGTTTACAACAGCTGCCAACACTTGCTACAAAGCTAGATGTTAAAACTTTGTGCGTGACTTCGTTGTGGTTCAAGTTGTTTTATTTACATTTTCTAACTATGGTAGATTTTTTTTTCAAAATTTTGTTGAAATAGCGGAGCAATCGAAGAAATCTGAAATTCATTGCAAAAGTGTTACGCTAATCATATCGGCAGAAGTGAAGCAAGAAGCAGCAATGGAAGTTTTTTCGACAAGTTCAGCAACAAAAGTGTCGTCATAAGCATGAGCTTTTGAAAGCAGAATTAATAAATTTTTATCTTTTTACTAAACATACATATGCCGCCAATTTCTCGATATTAAAAAAAAATAATTTTTATTTATTTAGTTCCGATTGCAATACCGTACAAACGACGCCTTCCTACGAACGATAAGCATGTTCATTTGGCTCACACTTTGACAGTTCTCTCTGCACGATTGGCTCACAATGGCCGCCTCCGCAGATCTCTATAATGTAGGATTACTAGTGGGAGCTGGCTGTCTTGTTATTAGCCGTCTTCGTCGAAAGACAACATGGGAATTACGGTGGGCGTAGAGTGATTGGCAGCGTCTTATATGAGACCTGACTGTATATGGTGCAACACGCGCACATGTTACAAAAAAAACACACGCGTTTTTCAACCGAGACACAGTAGACGTTCGATAAGTGCAACATGTTTACGTTCCAGTTATCGAATGAAATTCGCTAACTGCAACGACTGACAGCTGTTGGATGCAGCCAGAATGCACTTAAAAATATCGCAATGCAGCTGTAGTACATCTGAAAAACACCGCAACTCTGTTGACGTTTCGTTTTTGACAGATAGCGGTGCGATAACTGAAAAATTGTTGCACTTAGCGGACTTGCCGTTAAAAAGCATTGCTTTGGCATTGCAGTTTTTTTTCCAATTCCGCTTCCATTTTTTTCTGCAGGCACATTACATCCAGTTGAAGCTGGCTACCGTTCTACCATTTCAATCGGAAACGATTTTTTTTTTCGATAAGTTGGTTCACATTCCTTTTAGACATCTTAGGTAATTACATTTGAATTTCACAAAGCCACCAACACGACGTATTGAATTCAATAATTCAAGGAGCAATCCGCTGTGGCATCTGAGGCGGACAAACAGACATCCCAACAGTCATGATCCTCCGATCGTCGTCTCGATTGCGCAAAATTGTGTTTAATTTCATGCAAAATCATCCGGAATTGACCTACAAAGGCCTTTGTGGGGCAAATAGTCCATCAGGAGTGCGATTATAGGAAAAAATCGTGATCAGCTCCTTCTTACGATCTTTGCCATGGCCAAATACAATAACCATTGGGTCGGGGGTGGGAAATTCGTCGTAGAAGTAAATAACAATCACGGTGTGTTAGCCGGTAATGTTGTCTTGGTCCATGTCGAAGATATTCCAAACTTTTAATAAAATTTCGCAATTTTAGTTATTCTATAATGCAATTTCGTCATTTGTCACCTCAAGTAATAGATATCATCCCTTCCCTACTATCCCTTCCCATCCACATAACATGTTTCTTTTCGTTTCAGAGAGCGATCAATGGCGCTTAAGCCTAGGCTTGCTAGCCAGGACACAGTGAAAATGCCTGTGCCCCATCCCTGAAGTGAAAAGGCCCATGGAGTGACAAAATCTCTTAGCTATGTCAATCCCAACGTTTGCGTTTAAATACACTAAACACTTACACTAACACCAACACTATCCAATTACACTTACACAATCTGAATCTTGTCGCATCACTCGCTTATAGTGATTCCCAAATCAACCCATTCCAAATATCCAATTCCTTGACACCTATGGGGGCACCGGTGAGTCGCTGGTCTTTCATAAAGTAGGTGTCATATCATCACATCCTTTCCTTTCCTCGTAACGGAGAAGATGGGCGTGGCCGGCAATGGGAGTTTTCATGTCTTTTTTGCTTCAACCTCTAATTGGAATGCTGTTACTTCCCAAATAGCATTCCATGGACTTATCCACCGATGAACCGAATTCATCGCGGTCCGAGAATTTTGACACTAGAGCGGGGTCTGTTCCAATCAGAATCGTCCAATTCTGATTGAAACGGCCCCACTCTAGTGTCAAAATTCTCGGACCGCGATGAATTCGGTTCATCGGTGGATAAGTCCATAAGCAATTAGAATAGGAGTATTAAAGTTTAAACATGGCAACTTTCAGTATTGAGCTTTGCAAGGATTTCGCGACGATCCTGCAAATGTTCAATCTTTGACAGCACAATGTTCACACATCCAACAACAAAGGAAACAGTGCATAAACAAACCGATTAGTCGAAACACCACCCCAAAATAACGCTCCGTTACTGGAAAACTGTAGCGGCGACATCAACCAATGTATGCTGAAACCGGTGTGCATATTTCGTGGTGGGACAATTCTGTTTGCCTGTGCGTCGTATTTGGCGCAAGATCGTCAATATGCAATCTACGAATTACTCCGTTACCACGCAACGCAACGCAATGCAATAGGCTCCTAAAGGCCTATCTCAATTTCTGCATAATTCGATCAAGCATTGATTAAAACGACATGTTTACTCATTTTTTAAGTATTCCTATTAGGTAAAGCCCATAAAATATATTTTAAAAAAATTTAATAATTTTTGCAACACTCCTTGTTTAGTACTAAATTTTGGGTAAATTTTGTTTACCGTGTATGTCAAACAGGAACATTTATTGTCAAAAGTGAGCCAATGTGGTGTCTTTTGCAACCCGCCGTTTCACTTTCGTTACGTCAAGGTTGACCTCGAATGTCAAACAAGACCTGCTCATCATTATTTTATTTTCAAGTTTATTAACTATTCTGTTATTGTTTAAGTTCGGAAAAATTACCATTGAGATCAGAAAAGCATGCTCTTTCGTGTTATGCAGCAAAACCGGGGAAATATTTTTTATTTTAGGACCCTATTTCGTCATTTGTCACCTCAAGTAATGGATATGTGATAGTTGAGTATCAACTTAGAGCAAAATATTCATTTATTTGTTCAATATTTTTGAGAAGTTTTGTCACTTTGTGAATCAAAACTACACTGGATGAATGTAACATGAACTTCGCTGGTGATTTGTGCAGTCCAGCGACACGTCGCTTCCAATTTTTTTCTGCAGGCACAATATCCAATTTGGCAAAGAGAATGCGTTTTTCTCCCCTATCCATAACTTACTCTCACACCTTTGCATTAACACTCAGTAAGACGTAAAACTGCTACAGTCTTAAGACTGTTAAAATACGGTACGTTCACTCTCCTCGCGGTTTCGGTTTCTCGGACACTGCAATGTGTAGTGTGCATGACACATTGCGTGAAAACTTACGAAGCAAAACAATCATAAAGTAACTCTGGGTGTATATTTTGAAGTTACAAATAAAATAAAATAAAATGTCGAATCAATTTCAAAAAGATTTGATTCATCAATATAAAACTACATGCAATAAGCTGAAAAAGATTCAGAGAGTGCTGTTCAAGTAAGTTTAAAGAGTCAAATTTTATTGTATATTTCAGGAGAAATCTATTTTTCATTTCTTCCTACAGGCACTTTGCCCCCAATGTATCGGAAGTGGCAGATGAGTTCGGTTCCTTGGCGACAAGCTTCAACAATGCATTCCAGCCGGAGTATGCAGCCCTATGTCACATGGGCCAGGGAAAATGCGAGAAGATGATAGGGAACGATGCAGCCGAAGTGGACGCCCTCTTGAAAGCAGCTCGTGCCTTTCGCAGAGCGCATAACCAGCAAACCAAGCTAAAGATCGAAAATCCTTCGTCGGATCATCTGGAGGGAGCATTCCGATGTTACACCCAAGCTTTGTCCCGGTTGCCAGATGATTCGGTGACAAAAGCCGCAATCATTCGGGAACTGAAGGAGATCAACCCCAATGTGGAGATTACTAGCAATTTCAGCTCGCCAAGCCATCGCATTTGGGATCTGGAACAGTCGGCCGAGGAGAACATCAAGTCACGAGACTATGTGGCAGCGTTCGAAAAGCTGACCGAAATTTACGACGATGTTACGGAGAGGCGATGTGAGGATCTGTATCTGCAGGTGATGCAAAGGGTTGAAGTATCTCGACTATTGCTACTATGCTTGCTTCAGCTTCCTCCATCGGTCCGATATGACGGAAAATTTATCGAACGATATTCATCCATTGGAGAAAATAATCAAGCAATCGTTAGTCCTCGAGGTAGTGAAATAGTCTCGGAACATTTATTCTTCATGCTACAATCGTTGGTAGTTTCTTGCCAAGCTAAGGATATTGATTCTCTAGTTGCTGTAAGAGATGAGCTGAGCCAATGTCACGAACTTACTGACTCTCAACAGACTTTACTGGAGGAGCTTGTCTCGAAATATTCCAAATGATATTAAGTTTAAATATTTAATGATTAAAAGATAAATATGAATGTTTAGCTAACACTGTACATATACAGACTGTAAAGTGAGTCATATTGAAATGTTAATGTAAATTATATGTATTTAATCAAAATTTAATATTTAATAAAATGAAGTCTAGTTTATACCCATATTGATTCTACATTTTTACATTTTTTATTGTATCCGAAAAAAATGAGAAAATAATACCGACAATGGGAGAAAATTTACTACATTTAAGACTTAAGATCCTTGAAAAAAAAAACAAGCCAATCATAAAAAAACAGGTAAATCCTCACAAGGATGCTACGTGATAATTTCTCAGAGGCCTATTATAATACATGAAAGCAACAGAATATTCGATAGTGTGTTGAGGGAGCCGCCGAAAGGAAACAGATCGCACACAACCCTGTACGTGCCCAACTGGATTGGTGTTGGTGTAAATTGGAATTTTTCAACTGACATTTTCTGATTGGCATGATATGGGTAAGAAGGGTAAGATCAGAAATAGCCGCATTTCGGATGCTGAACAGATGAGAATACAATTTCAATGCGATCGCTATTAGTGCACTGAACGAAACCCCCCGCCCAAGATCGACTGAGAGGCGATACGATCACGCCCCTTAACGACATTCGGTCGGAAACCGTATGGTCCACCGACCGAATGATATCATCTTAAAACCGGATGACAGCGATATGAAAATAGAATGTCGACCATATGGTCGAGCAACTTTGTTTTTTAGCGATTGATAACAATATCACCGCTATCTTTTTCAAAAATATATGTGCTTAGTGGCCAGGGCCAGGGTACCCTTGCGGGCACCCTTTTCAAAAAATATGACATGTCCAGGATAGGACATGCGAATCAAAGTCGTCAATGTCCCGGGTGTCACGATCAAGGAACTTGTTACGCTATCGATGAATAAATTCGGTGCATCTGTGTGGCCTTCGCTCTGCAACTAATATTCATTCACATAGCGTGCGTCGACTCATACGCGAATAAGATGATCGTCATCCGATTTTTGGGATGATTGCCGTATGACCGATTCGTCATTCGAAAACACGATTTTGGTACTTTGGACTGGATGGTCGGACAAATCAGTCGATTTCGGGATGGGGTTTTCGTTCAGTGTGGCGGGTAGGAATAAACTTTAATCTATCGTGTCCGGATACTTCGGGAGTAATTCGCGAATAGGGCGTAACTAACAAAGCAATAACAATGCGAAAACAACAGCCGAATTTTGCTGATCAAATTTTAATTCCTATTCAGAAGTAATACAGAATAATTCAACTTAAATAAGGTTAATTGATATAGTTCTGACATAGTTTCTTGTTTTTCTAAGAACACTGCACGAATTTGATATTTTTTGCACTAAAAACTGCATTTATTTAATTACGCCTGAATTGATACCTGAGAATGCTAATTTCGCCCAATACTATGCGCCTCGAATCGATATTATTTTCAGAATCGCCTTTTACTATTCGCCTTGTTTATGATTTTGACAGAATTTCGCCATTTGCTTTCGCCGTGTTTACGTTTTGATTTCAGTTTCGCCTTCTACTATCGCCGTGTTTACGTGTTGATTTCAGTTTCGCCTTTCACTTTCGTAAACAAAACACCAAACAAAACAAAGGAGTAGAAGGCGTAATTCTTGTTTTTGTTCGTTTGGAATAGAATGGGATTACGCCTTTCACTCAATCAGTGATTTTCAATAGTTAGAAAAGTGATATCAAGGAAACTTTGTGAGCATTTAGAAGACAAATGTAGCTTCTTTTCACTCCTGCAATTACTCAAATTGTGTACATTTTGTTGGTTACGGCTATTTCGCTAATTATTACGGACTTCATTTTATTACTATCATGTTGATAGATCAAGCCGGAAAGGTTTACTAAACTGTAGCATTATGTCTTATTAGAAATTTTTCGTATTAAGAAGATTCGTTGGAAAAGGTTGGAAATTCAAATCGAACCGAGTAGCTCGATCTAATGGGAAAGCCTTAGACTCTAATTCAACCTCCACAAAACCGTTCGGGAAGCATTTTGAAGACTGCACAATTTTGTCATTCTTAGTGTAAACTACACTTTGCTTTATGTTGTTGGAAAGGGGTGGTTAAGGAGGAAACGGGAAGTTAGGGGCCATACTTGCTACCTATGTCCTTAAGATGAGAGCGGTAATATATATATTATAACCTACTTTCTACTAGCTTTCAACTGCTTTTTGTCGAACTTGGATAAAAAAATCTAGAAAAAAAAAGTTATTAAGTAAAATAACTCTTGATGTCATCGACCAAAAGTTTGGGGTCACCCCCAAATATGATGTTTCAGCCAAAAGTTTGTAAATATGTAAAAATGTTATGTAAAGTTAACACACTTAAAAAATGTGGCAATTTAACGTTAAGTTTTAAAATTTAAATTTAAACAAATATGTTTGGTTCAATGTCTATGTCTAGTACCATTCATTATGTTTCAAAAGAACCAAACAGAATTAAAATTGAATAAAATTGTAATCTTTCATTCAATTTTGAATCTCTTGGTTTATTTGAAACAATCAACAATCTTGGTTGATTTGATATCAACAAATCACTTTTCCATGTTTTACGATAGTGACCCCAAACTTTTGGCCGTAACATCATTTTGAGGGGTGACCCCAAACTTTTGGTCGATGACATCAAGAGTTAATTTACTTAAAAACTTTTTTTTCCTAGATTTTTTAGCTAAGTTCGGTATAAAGCGGTTAAAAGCTAATAGAAAAAATGTTATTTAATTGCTCTCAGCTCTCAAATTAAAAATTGGTCGATCCAATTTCCAGCGATACTGCCGTAAGTTTATATATTTTTTTTTTAATTTGTAAAGTTTAACTAAAGTTTACAAACAAACATTTTTGAAAAATTTCCATTTAAATCATGTTCAAAATGTCTTTGTCTTATTATCTCTTGAACGTGATCTAGGGTTTTTGAAATCGGACGGAAATTGGTGGAGGTACGGGTCTAAAAAATACGTGTTTTTGAGGGTGTGACCCCAAATTATTGATCTGGAGTGTAGGTGCTTCTTTACCTTCATGCTACGGAATTGTTGAATGTATCCGCCACCTATAAGCTAATAAACTGGTGTCTGTAGCTTGTATAACCTCCTCGATCACTGTTCTACGTAAGCGTAGTTCAGCCCGGATAAAAATCAACCATGGGATATTTGGTGAAAACCATTCGTGTAACATATAAATAGTTAGGGACAATGAAAATTCGCGACAAATTTTTTTAAATTTTGCGGACTACTATGTATTGTAAATTTCACGGCAATTTCGCGGTCCCATATTGTTGAAGAATATTCCAAATTTGCGTCACATCTATAATTTACTTGGTTTTATAAGACATAATCATAAATTTGGCGATAAAAAAGTAACAAATTTGATAAAAAGTATAAACAAGCATATTTAAAATGCAATAAACTCGTAAATAACTTTACACTGTCAAAAGTTATCAGTGAATTTATGCTAAAATACTTGACAATTTTAACAATTTTACCAAATTTCGCGCTATTTCGCGGAATTACCCTAGTTTCGTGGCCATAGTCCAATTTCGCGAATTTCCACTCTTAGGTAACCACGGTGCTGAAGCCTTATTGTATGCAGATATACGGTGTATTTAAAGCAAACATGATTTTACATGCAAACTTTAAGTTCATTTGAAGTGGAAATGGGCAATTATAAGACTGCTCTAAGATTATACCAGTATAATCTTAATTTGATTCTATTATTGCCCATTTCCACTTTAAATCTGTTTGCATGTAAAGTAATCCACTGGATAACTGACACTGAGGAAGATTCCAAGTGATAGTCGAAATACGTGTATCTGCCAAATGATAAGCAAAATAGGGCGGAATTAAAAGGTTCAAAACTGATTACACTCTTTCAAAGAGGGTATTCTGCTTAGAGGGTTCGAAAAGTCGATACAAGATTGTTACGATACTTAACAACTTATATACAATTCATTGTAAAAATCTCATTTTTGTTGACGCATTTTACGCGCAGCTCGAACGCGAGTACGATCGCTGCCCAAGCCACGACGTTAAGATCATCTTAGGAGATTTGAACGCTCAGGTAGGCCAGGACTAGGAATTCAGACCGACGCGACGATTGGTAAGTTCAGCGCCCACCAGCAGACGAACGAAAACGGCCTACGACTCATTTATTTCGCCGCCCTCAAAAATATGGCCATACGTAGCACCTTTCTTCAACACAGCCTCACTTATCGTTAGACCTGGAGATCACCACAGCAGACGGAATCTCAAATCGACCACGTTCTGATTGACGGACGGCACTTCTCCGACATTATCGACGTCAGGACCTATGGTGGCGCAAACATCGACCCCGACCACTATCTGGTAATGGTCAAACTGCGCCCAAAACTCTCCGTCATCATCAATGTACGGTACCGGCGACCACCATGGTACAACCTAAATAGAGCGACTGAAGCAACCGGATGTCGCCTCAGCATACGCACAGAACCTCGAGGCCGCGTTGCCAGACGAGGGCCAGCTCGATGAGGCCCCTCTAGAGGACTGCTGGAGTACAGTGAAAGCAGCCAGCAACGACGCAGCCGAGAGCACCATCGGGTACGTGGAACGGAATCGACGGAACGAATGGTTCTACGAAGAGTGCAGAACGGTTTTGGACGAGAAGAACGCAGCGAGGGCGGTAATGCTGCAGCAAGGGACTCGACAGAACGTGGAACGTTATAAACAGAAGCGGAAACAGCAGACCCGCCTCTTTCGGGAGAAAAAGCGCCGCCTGGAAGAAGCGGAGTGTGAAGAAATGAAACTGCTGTGCCGTTCCCAAGAAACACGGAAGTCCCATCAGAAGCTCAAAGCATCCCGCAACGGCTTCGTGCCGCGAGCCGAGATATGCAGGGATAAAGACGGAGGCCTCTTGACGGGCGGACGTGAGGTGATCGAAAGGTGGAAGCAGCACTTCGATCAGCACCACGCTGAGGGAAGTTAAGGATGCCATTCACCAGCTCAAAACCAAAAAAGCAGCTGGAAAGGATGGTATCGCAGCTGAACTCATCAAGATGGGCCCAGAAAAGTTGGCCACCTGTCTGCATCGGCTGATAGTCAGGATCTGGGAAACCGAACAACTAACGGAGGAGTGGAAGGAAGGGGTAATCTGCCCCATTCACAAGAAAGGCGACCATTTGGAATTTGAGAACTTCAGGGCGATCACTATTTTGAATGCTGCCTACAAAGTGCTATCCCAGATCATCTTCCGTCGTCTGTCACCTAATATGAATAAGTTCGTGGGAAGTTAACAAACTGGCTTCATCAACGGCCAATCGACAACGAACCAGATCTTTACTGTACGGCAAATCCTCCAGAAATGCCGTGAATACCAGGTACCAAAGCATCACCTGTTCATCAACTTCAAAGCGGTATACGACGGTATTGACCGCGCAGAGCTATGGAGAATCATGGACGAAAACGGCTTTCCTGGGAAGCTCACTAGAATGATTAAAGCAACGATGGACGGTGTGCAAAACTGCGCAAGGGCTTCGGGTGAACTACCCAGTTCATTCGAATCTCGCCGGGGACTGCGACAAGGTGATGGATTTCCATGCCTGCTCTTCAACATCGCTCTGGAAGGTGTGATGCGACGAGCCGGGCTCAACAGCCGGGGAACGATTTTCACGAAATCCGGTCAATTTGTGTGCATTGCGGACGACATGGACATTATTGTCATAACATTTGAAACGGTACTGCTGTACACCCGCCTGAAACGCGAAGCAGCAAAGGTCGGACTGGTGGTGAATGCCTCAAAAACAAAGTACATGCTGGTAGGCGCAACCGAACACGACCGGATCCGTCTGGGTAGTAATGTTACGATAGACGGGGATAAACTTTCGAGGTGGTGGAGGAATTCGTCTACCTCGGATCCTTACTGACGGCTGACAACAACGTGAGCCGTGAAATTCGGAGGTGCATCATCAGAGGTCGGGCCTACTACGGGCTCCAGAAGAAACTGCGGTCGAAAAAGATTCACCACGCACCAAATGACCCATGTACAAAACGCTAATAAGACCGGTGGTCCTCTACGGGCACGAGACATATGGACCATGCTCGAGGAGGACATGCAAGCACTCGGAGTTTTCGAGCGACGCGTGCTAAGGACAATCTTCGGCGGTGTGCAGGAGAACTGTGTGTGGCGGAGAAGGATGAACCACGAGCTCGCTGCACTTTACGGCGAACCCAGCATCCAAAAGGTGGCCAAAGCCGGAAGGATACGGTGGGCAGGGCATGTTGCAAGAATGCCGGACAACAACCCTGCAAAGCTGGTGTTTGCAACTGTTCCGGTTGGCACTAGAAGGCGTGGAGCGCAGAGAGCACGATGGGCGGACCAGGTGGAGCGTGATCTGGCGAGCATTGGGCGCGGCCGAGGATGGAGAGCGACAGCCACAAACCGAGTATTGTGGCGTCAAGGGGTTGGTCACTCGGCACATTGTGCCCGGCACACATGCCGGCACATCTCGGCACACATGCCGGCACAATCCGGCACACATGGGCACAACATAGAAATCCAACTTTGCGGTATGGAATCAAACTGTCATTATACTTACGATTGCAAAAAATCCCTTCATACAGATTCTAGACAAGTGTTCTGCGTGGAATTTTGTCGGTAAACACCGACTAGACCAATAACATTCGCCAAAAATAGACAGGATTATAATTAGCGCAAAAACATTCTAAGAAAATATTCCACTGGGCACATTCGGCACACCTCCGGCACGTTCGGCACACTTCGGCACACACTGAAAAACAACCGGCACAGTTTAGGCACATATTGGCACACGCTCAAAAATCACGGCACAAATGAAGTGTGCTGAATGACCAACCCCTTGTGTGGCGTACTATTGTTGATTATGTCTTGTCTTAATGATGTTGGACAAATAAATGTATGTATGTAGACCCTCTCCCTCTCCCACGTAACAACTTTTATATGGGGAACTTTGAAATTTTGTATGAAGCGTAGTGCAGCACTGGACCCCTCCCTACCCCCTTAGCGTTGCGTAATATTTGAACAAACCCAATAATGATTGTGGTTACCTGGGGCCCCGCCTACTCCTGATGCAAGAAATCAGAAAGGAAAAGAGTTTGAATAATTTATTTTTGCAATTCCTCATCGTAATAGGCTGTTTTACCTCACGCAAATCTGACAGGAAAAGGCCTACTTTCCCACACCAAATTAACAGTGCTGTAATGGCTCATTACAGCACTGATTTGCGTTGCGTAATGAACCATTACAGCACTGTTTTCAGTTTTAGTCAACTTCTTGATGCTTTCTGGACGCAGATTTGAAAAATTGTGACAACTGCACAGTATAACCTGTCATGATCAGATTTTCTTAAACATGGCTATGAACATACGTGTGCAGTTTGATGAAAAAGTTTTGTTCAAAACTATCCTCAAGGGTAGTTTGTGAAATTGCAAAAAACGTTGTACGCAACTCGGTGCAGAACTCGATTTTTCCAGCACTCGTCGTAATTATCCAACTCGGCTAGCCTCGTTGGATAAACGTACGACTCGTGCTGTAAAAATCCTCATTCTGCACCTTGTTGCGTAAACTACTATTTTGCAATTTCTCATCGTAATAGGCTGTTTTACCTCACGCAAATCTGACAGGAAAAGGCCTACTTTCCCACACCAGATTAACAGTGCTGTAATGGTTCATTACAGCACTGATTTGCGTTGCGTAATGAACCATTACAGCACTGTTTTCAGTTTTGGTCAACTTCTTGATGCTTTGTGGACGCAGTTTTGAAAAATTGTGACAACTGCACAGTATAACCTGTTATGTTCAGATTTTCTTAAACATGGCTATGAACATCAGTGTGCAGTTTGATGAAAAAGTTTTGTCAAAAACTATCCCCAAGTGGTAGTTTATGATATTGCAAAAAACGATGTACGCAACTCGGTGCAGAATTCGATTTTTACAGCACTCGTCGTAATTATCCAACTCGGCAAGCCTCGTTGGATAAGTGTACGACTCGTGCTGTAAAAATCTTCATTCTGCACATTGTTACGTAAACTACTATTATGCAATTCAGGGTCATAATTTCTATTTTATACTACTCATTTCAGTATCATAATGACCAACTTTTCCGTACCGGTTCATAATGCAACTCAAATGAGTTGCATAATGAAAAATAGTTGCATAATGTTCATAATGCAACTCATTTGAGTTGCATTATGAACATTATGCAACTCAAATGAGTTGTTGAAAAAGTCATTGCATAAAATTTTGTATGGAACTCGTTGCAAAACTCTATTTTTTCAGCACTCTTCGTATTTATCCAACTCGGCAAGCCTCGTTGGATAAAGGTACGACTCGTGCTGAAAAAATCAACTTTTTGCAACTCGTCACATGTGCTTTTGGTCGAAATACAAAGTGACCGAACGTGCGAAAATTGATTTTAAACCTACTTAGAAATGTCGCAACTCAATTCGGATTAGTGCATATTGTTGCTCTTAATTAGCTTAATGATGCGCAACAGAAAAAATAGATTCAAATTTACTTCGCAGCTGCAACTTCGCATGTGCTTCTAGCGACGACTTCGATTTGGTGGTGCGACGATAATAAATAACTATTAAATATGATAACTTAAATGCATGATTGCGATATCAATGAGCCATTCTCCGAAACGACAGCTTCTATTGGTATTGATGTTCACGTGTTAAAGGACGCCACCTCCTTTTCATTCACAAAATCGTTCGTAAAATAAAAAAATAATTGTTATTCTTAATCTTATGTATAGGTATTATCGAAGACTACTTTATCAAGTGGTCTTCGGTATTATATGGTATTATCATAGACTAATTTCGTATTATCCTTTCAAAATACCTATGATCGCGTTTTTTATTTGAAAGTTTGAATCTTTACCTATCAGCATGAAAATTATGCACCTGCATCTTGACCTGCATCTAACCTATGGACTTATCCACCGGTGAACCGAATTCATCGCGGTCCGAGAATTTTGACACTAGAGCGGGGCCATTCCCAATCAGAATTGTTCAATTCTGATTGGAAATCGTTCAATTCTGATTGGAAACGGCCCCGCTCTAGTGTCAAAGTTCGCGGACCGCGATGAATTAGTTCATCGGTGGATAAGTCCATAGGTACGCATTGAATTCCCTAACCCTTCCTAGTCGTTTGGCTACCTCTCAAAAGTCATCGTCGCATTTTCCTGTTGGCATCTCGCGCACATTTTGTAAACATTCGAGGGGGGTTTGGATTTGCAATCGTTTCTCCAACCAATACAAACGAGGTGTATCCGTACACACGCGTGTGTAGGTACGAACCACAACGTTTATAGGTGTTGGCTTTACATTGACTGTCATTCATTCTGTCGATTTCCATCAGAGTGTTCACAGCGAATGTGAGATTTTCCGATGTAGGGGAAAGTGGGGCAATATGCCATTTTTCAAACTTTCATCGTTTTCAATGATATATAGCCTCATTTGTTAGGCTTTCAAAGTGGTAACAGCAACTAGACAATATTTGCTCGATGCTTCAGCAAAAATATTCACTAAATTATTGCATTTTCATTGATTTTTAGCGATTTCAAGAACTGGTTTGTAAAACGGAAGTGGTGCAAAAAGGCCATCTGCCATGGGGTAAGATGCCACTTCATGAAAACATTCAAAAATTACGTCCTTCAGTTTTCTGGCATTTTCGACTCACTTTCACCTTTTTGTCACGTTTTTTCGTTTACTCAATACATGGAGTGTTACCCCCCTCCCCGCAAAACGATGATCGTAATATTTGAATGACCCCTAACATGGAAGCGTAGACATCAACAACCATGCGACTCCATGCGTGCCTCAATCTCGTTGGAAACACTTGGCTGGTAATAAAATCACCAGAAAGCCTTAATTGCAAGCACGGAAAACCGGAAGTTGCCAATTTTCATTGGGAAATCAAAAGATTTTCCGTGGGTTTGGCGGCCTAGCATCTAGAAGAATGTTCAATGCAAACATATCTTGGCACCGTTCACCTATATCAATGATCAAGTCCCATTGAGGAATGATTTTATGAGTTGGGCCATTTTACCCCATCTTGGCATTTTGGGCTCTGTTCCCCTAGTACAGAGGACGGTCTTCACGAAATAAAGTTTGCGTTAAAAAAGTGGTGTAATTATTTGGTTCCAACGCTGTTCGAATGATTTATGTGATCATTGAAACCTGCTAAAACTCGTGTTTGGTAAAGTTTGTGTAGTGTCCAAGTGGAAAACACACCAACAAGAGCACATTCTTTCTGTTCTCTTATGTAAAATTGGGTGTAGTTGTAGTGTCGAACTGGATTCATGTACCCATACTTCAGTGCAGTGTCTGGCGTTTGGCGGTTTTTATCCTGTCTTTTCATTCATTGGAAGTTGTACCTGCGGGAAGGATCACACTGAATTCCTAGCACGAATAAAACATCTGCCAGGGGGTACAAATTGAACTTTTCGTACCTGATTTTAAGATTACTTATAATTAGTGGTACCGAAGAAGTTAGTGATAGAGGTGGATCGACGGCAGTCGCATAGTGGTCATTGTTTTGGTTGGATATTTTCTATAAGATTCTTGGACGGGCTCACAAGAGAATCCCATTGCCCAAAGAGATCGAAAAACAGCTGGCATATTCCGGTATGGCCACCATACAGACGAGTAAGGTTGCATTGCAATACGGCCAACGTTTTACCAATGCCACCAGTGGACCATCGGTTCCGGGAGTTATGGCCGTTGCCCCTATGCAGGAAGCAGATCGCATCGCACAGTCACACCAGCATCAACAGTACGGTTCCATGTCCGGGCAGAAGGAAGCGGTAATCTTGAACCATGTGATGAGCAATGTGGCTCCAGTGAACGTGGTCAGTTCCGTCCTGTCCGGTGTAGATTCTCACGCGCAGCAAGGGCAGCTCCATTCAGCACTTCCGATGCAGCCACCCGTGCCAAAGATGTGGCTCCTGGTAGCATGGGAAACGCCAGCCGGAGAACCGAACACCTATTCGGTGATTGATTCGTCGGAGCTCATTCTGCACAGCCAATCCGGCAGCACCCGAGAGACCATCCACACCGGAAAGACGATTTTTGTTCGGCGGGGTAAAAAGATTCAACAGGCTACGGTGGTCATCATTTCCGGTAAGTTCCGGCTGTGCTCGTCTTATTGGATGGCCGTTTGCGTAACTATTACTTTTGTTCTTGTTTTCAGATGATAAACAGTTTATAGATACTGAGGTCCGACAGCTGCGAAAAATGGCCGCGGAAAACCTTTACCGCAATACGGTAGTGCCTCAAGGGCAACACAATGTTGCGGTAAATCAGGAGGTAAGTTCAGACATTAAAGATCATAAGGTCCAGAAAAATACCCAGAATATGTTACAGCACATATATAACAATATGTGATTTAGCGGGGTTTTTT
Organism: Aedes albopictus; assembly: GCF_035046485.1. Classification (NCBI taxonomy): domain Eukaryota; kingdom Metazoa; phylum Arthropoda; class Insecta; order Diptera; family Culicidae; genus Aedes; species Aedes albopictus. The sequence goes on along the minus strand of NC_085137.1, from coordinate 86,156,666 downwards.
GTATGGATTTTACAGTAGACTTCCTGTAGCAATTTTCGACGAAATAATCTCTTAATTTTTACATTTTTTTGGTACGGAAATTTTCACGGGAAATTTCTAGAGTAATCTTTGAAGGATTTTCTATGCCGATGTTCTTGCAAACTTTTCTGTGAATAAAGACATTTCAGGAAGGATTTTTGACAAAATCCCCAAATACCAGAATTTACGGTGCTCTGAACAGCTTGGAAAATTTGTATCATTTGTTTTCTCCAAATATTTTCTAAGCTCAGAAAAAAAATACTTTCCAAACATCTTACTTTCTGGACCACTTCATGTACAAGTCCAAATCTATAAACTTCTCTCTCAGTAGAATTCTGGAATGGGATGCAAACAACCCATTTCAATAAATCGTATGAATAAAAATTAGAGAATTTTCTGCTTGTAGTATCTACTCAGAAGAAAAGTGCACAGAGCTTCCGTATTTGTTATGGATATTTACATATGTTTGTTTCTTTCGAACATGTGATTTTACTACCTACATGCGCGTAGTGCAGAATTGTACAAACAAGTTTCAACCGCGTAATGCTGACGATTCATACTAATAGCTTGCACACTACTATTTCCGGCAAACCGGCGATTTCGATAAAATGCTGAAAATGTTTTGCAGGTGTTTGTGTGTGAATCTGGTAGATTAAATTCATCTAGAAGCTCCATAAGGAATTTCTTTCTAGAACTCCTTTAGAGATACCTATTGGAATTCCTTTCACGATGTGTTTTGTATTATTGCGCGGCATTTTTCATAGCCCTTCTAGAATGCCTCTCAGAGATTGTTCCCGATATCTACCGGATTTTTTTTTTCATGCATACTTTTCAAGATTGCTAACAAGAATACTTCCGTACTTTTCAAAGGCATTTTTCCAAGATTTAAACAATTCTTTCCAATTCTTGGATTCCTGATTTCTGTTTTTCACCCTTTATGATTTATTTCAGAGATATTGCTACCAAGATATTTTTCAGAGGTTGTCGTGAAATTTCTTTTAAACTTTTCACGAGATTCCTGGTATTTCTAATAGAGTTCTTTTCCGAATTACTTTAGAAGTTTTTTCATGTGGTCTCTGCAGAAGTCCTCTCGGGATTCCTTCCAAAGGTTTTCCTTGTACTGTAACCAGTTTTTCTCGGTATTTTCACAGAGTTCCTACAGTAATTTTAACAAGAATTTTTCGTGAGTTTTCGTCTAGAGTTTCTCCTGGGATTTTTCTAACAGTTTCCCATGAGATTTCCTAAATGTCTTGAAACTTCACCTGCGATTTATCTCGGTGTTTCTCCCAGGATTTCCTTTAGCAGATTTGCGGCGTTGCTCCCGAGATATCTCTCAGACTTTTTCAGGATTTATCTTGAACTTTCTCTACAATTTTTCCAGTGTTCTTTTTGCGATTTGTGCAGAAGTAATTGATATACATTTCTCCCGATTTCTTTTGGAGAATTGTCCATGCATTTCCTGGTAGTGTATACCAGGATTTTGTTTGCTGTCCTCCTGAGATTTCTCTTAGCGAATTTCCCTAGTCCCTACTTGAAATCATCCCGGGATTCCCCTGGGTGTTCCTTTTGAGATTTATTTAATAGTCATTCACGGAATTCTTGTCGGGATTTTCCAGTTAACTGAGTTAACCTGTCGACGTGAGATATTCCCGGAGAAATATTCTGATAAGATGTAGAGATTCCGACTGGAAATTCACGAGAAATCCTAAGAAAAAACTGGGAGACAATATACAAGTTTAGTTTAACCACCCAGAAACGTTCTGTCAGATATCTTCTCATGATTTTGTACTAAGAAATAAATATACAAAATTCCACAGATTTCCTTGATATTTTCTGTAGTTTTTTCTTACTCAAAGAAACAATATGGAATTTTGACAGAATTTTCTTCGAAGGTATCACTGTGGTATAACTGTAATTCTATCAGCCATTCTTTCTGAATGTAATCTAGAGTTCTTCCTAATTTTACTTAAAATAAAAATAATGTCAGAAACTAGGGGTGGGACACTCATTAATATTGTCGTTGTTGCTGCTTGCGGCGTGGCATTATTGAAGCTTCGAGGATGAGGTTTCTTCGTTTTCGGTTGATTCGGGTATGTGATCATTGTGACGTCATTGCCGATGGTCACATACGAGGGAATTGGCTGGTTGAGCTGGATTCGAACTACTCGAACACCGTTATAGAGCCCAGGGAAGTAGTGTTTCCACCTTTCCCTGGAAATCGATAGAACGGTTCCAGTGGTAAGAGATACACTCTCGTTGAAGCCGACTTTCCTCCGCTAGATGCCCCACAACCACAACGTGATCTGTTGAACAACAACGAAGGCACCTCGAAACGAAAGCCGAAAAAAGCTAGAAGTAAATCGCCTAAACAACCCGAATATGCAGATGCCGACTCAAACAATAGCGAACATGAATCAACCACCAGGGTGCGAGGACGCCATCTTTTAGAATCCAACATGTTGTATGTAAACATTTGTGTATCCACAAAGGATTCCATTGTGGATACACGATAGATGTTGGCTCCTGTCAGATGCATTAGGTTGGATTAGGGTTGCCACATACGTGGAATCAACAGACAATGAGTCTGACATAGAACAATCGGCAAGCAAGCGACGGCTGTCATCGGATAGAAAGGAGAACACACCGAAACGCAAGATACGAAACCAGAGTTGCCAGAATTCCGGATCAGAAAAAAGTGTTGGAAATGAAAACATTGATGTGGTGGAAGTTGAGTCAACTGACTTTTCTCCAATTTTAACAAGGATCAGAAAGAACAAATCAAATAAACATAAGTGATTTTTGTGTATTTGAATTTAAGAGATGAACCAGCCTCAGGCTGAAAATCTCTATAATAAAGATATAATAATAATAATAATCATTAATATTGGCAGTAATATCCCATTAATATCGATTAATAAAATATTAATTCAGTAATATCGATGATGCACATCAAGGTGGCTGTGATTTTTTCATACACAAAGACAACTGACAGGTGAATCCACTTGGGAAACCAGTACAACATTCAGCAGACGGAGCTGCCTAATTGATTCCTTTTGGCCTTTCCGGTGATTGTGACACTGCCTGTGAATGGGGTTAAACATAACCAACAATAAAAAAAATGTAGAAATCCTTGCCATCAGCACCCGCCCATAAATTAACAGACTGTTAGGAGGGGAAGAGGGGTCTTGGTTCAAATCTACGGAAATCTAAGGACAATAATCAATGCAATAATCTACGGAGGGAAAGGAGGTATGGTTGTGGGGCAGGTAGAAGTTTGAGGAAGAGACAAACCAGCCAAGGGCTGAAAGTCTCTTAAATAAAGACAAATCAATCAATCAGTCTGAGATGGCCGAAAATAAGTCTACGTAGTATATGGAATGGACAACGTCGCACAATTGAACCTCAATTGAATTCCACGTCCTTTCTAAGTCTCTACAGAAAAGCACGAGTTCAAACTCAGAATAAAATGATTCTGCGAGTAATGATCCAAAGTGTCGGTCACATAGGAAGTGAATCTTCCAAATACTGTGTCGCACCGCAATTCTTTCAGAATGCCCATAAAAACTCATTTAGGCGAGGGCTATCGGGCTGAATGGCAATTAATGCTGCACACCGAGTGTACACTTTCGGAGCCGTATTTTGGAAGCACTCATGTTGATTCCCCAAATTCAAACGTAATGATTTGACAGAAAAAGTGTAGACAAACAACGAAAAAAATATCAATGAGCACTTGATAATATTTTTAATATCGGTATTTATATCATTAATATTTCTAATACGAGATCGAGTGTCCCACCCGTCATGTAATTTTGAGTTAGAATAGTATGTGATCAGTAATGGATGTTGAAAAAATCGCTCGAATTCTGATTCAAACACTAAACTGAAAACGGCAGAAATCCTGTATAATTTTAAATAGAAATTTCCCATATCCATCCTATTCGAAAACAAGCGATTACGGCACCGATAGATTTCGTTCTTTTTGTTTTCAACAAAACAACAAAAATACGAAACAAAACAAACAGCGCTTTAATCCTTTGTTTTTCGTAGGTTAAAAATGGGAGCCACGTGCTTTACAAGGGAACTAATACCCTACATCAAAGATAGTGGTTAGGCTGACTAGATTTGTCCCGTTTAAATGCGGGACTCATTTCGGAAACTCAACAAAAAGGAAATCAATGTCCAAAAACAGAACTTCATGTTGTTAAGGACAAACGTTTCGAAGTCCCGCTTCAACAGTGCATCAGAACTTCAGACGCAAATATCAAGACGCAAGATTCCAATAACAGTGCATTTTATTATTCAGTTCTTGCTCACTTGTAATAAGCTTAAAATAAGAAGCTCAGGTGGGCTGGTTTTGTTTACGAAGAGATTTGTGCTTCCGAAATCGTGAGTAGGTGCCAAAGTCGGCCATTGTGGCGGCCATTTTAGGATTCCAACAAGTCTGTCCTTAATAATGCTATTTCAGCTGGAAAGATCTAATAATTGAGTTAAAATCGTTAACTGGTCGGCGTTAAGTCAGAGAGGACCATGTGTCTTTTACCTAATTTCTAGAAAAACGACTTTAAAGTTTGCAACTCTATAAATTTTGAGTTTTTCAACAAATGTTCTTGAATTTCTGCCATAAATCTTAATAACTATTCATCAAAGCATCGCTCTGTATTGATCACGAAAAAACGTACAATAAAGCTTGAAACCGAGAAATTGCTCTGACTGAACGATTTTGGAAAATCTACAACCAACTACAGTTCGCACTCAAGTTTTTACATATTTGATGAAAAAATAATGCACTAGTAGGACAACAGTTAATAGGAGAGGTGTATAATGTGAGCAGGAAGTTTGAAATTTGATATTTCTGTCATTACACTGATGACTACCAGTTTCAATTTTTATGTTCAGTCAGAGTGAACCAAGTACAACAGTACAATATCACGAAGGGTAGTCAATTATTGAGCTGTTTAAGAATTCTTAACTTGAACATTTAATAGCCAACAAGTTTTGAACGTATTTTCACAGTTCGGTACGTTTTTGAAATATTGTAGTTACACAGTCCATGATAATTTATTTGGAGGACTGGCGTTTTTTAAAAATTCGTTCAGTCAGAGTGAACCAAGTACACGATTATTTAAATAATCGATAAAATCAATTTCTTCATAAAACGGTTAATGGTACATTTCAATATGATGCCCAACAGCTACTGAACAAACATATTTTGATTTGGAAAGGATAACGAAAAATAAAGTAATTTCAACTATTTTTCTTAGAGACACATGGTCCACTCTGTCTGAACGCGAAATGCCACAATATGCTTCAACACGATGATCTGTAAAATACGATATTGACCAACATAAAATGGGTTTTCACGTGCTTTCTTGATCAATAATCATCAGAAAATGCGTAAGGGAGTCATACGATTTGGAAACGTATTATATTTTGATGATAAACTATTTTGATTATTGGCTTTTGACCAATACATATTTTTTCAATTCTCTTGACATCAAGCATTTGGTCCACTCTGACTGCACACTATTATCGATTTTCGCAGTTCAATCAAAAGAAAATTGTGCTATAACTCTCGTTAATTGTAACATTTTGAAAATCGGGTGAATGTTCCAAGTAGCCAAAGTAATCCTCAATCAAATGCCTTAAAAATCTAATTTTCGACAATTTTGTTACTTGGTCCCCTCTGACTTAACGCCGACCAACTATGCTCCAGTGACGAGTGTTTGAGAATTTTATTGTCACATTAAATACGGGACGGATGGTCAGCCTAATAGTTGTATGCCTGAGCAGGATTAGCTGTCTGCTAGTATTTCATAGGGGCAAAACAAAAATACAAATGTCCTTGGAAGAATTTATGTCGGACCTACCAAAATGTTTGGGATAGGCAACTTTTTTCCCCACGTAAAAAAATACAAGCTATTACTTTTCATAGTTCATTTTCGGTTTCAGTAACGTTTTTTGGGTTTCGGAGACGCTGTTTGAGCCGCACCTCCTTGGTGATCAGACGCTCGAGACGTACCTCCTCAATCTATCTAAACCTGAAGTCAGATGGACAACAGTGCCCAGACTACACTATCAGCTAAGCAAACAACTCTTAGCTGGCGGTCTTTGTCATCGCTTGACCCGTGGAAGCATGAGGTAGGAACTTGTGAGGACCAGAGCTATGTTGGACGCTCTCCTTATCGATTCACCGTTTTGCAGCCCTAATTTTTCATAGAGTGTATCAAATTTTCTCAAATTTTAACTGTTTGGCAACCTATTATATGTGCACCATTGGTACAAATTTGAGCTCGATTGGTTAATCTTTCGCGAAGCTAGAACCGTTGTCGTAAAACACTATTTTTAAGACAACTATTTTTTGAACTGTCACATCTCCGAAACATTTTGGCCACCCCCTATAAGAATTTTAAGCTTGGGCTGAATTTTAGAGGAAATTCTACATCTATTCTAGCAGAAATTTCGAAGAACTTCTCAGTGAACGTTTCCCGTAAGTGATTTTTTTACGATTTTAAGAAGGTATTTGAACGTTGATCATTTTTAAAGGAAGCTACACATCCCTGTCCTGATTTTTCTTAGTTAGTTTTTTAGGCGTCATTCTTCCTTGTATTAAATATATCTTGGGTGTTATATGAATTTCCAATTAGAGAATCCGATCTTAAGATTACTAATCAACAATTTCATCTTCTGTTTCAGCAGCAGGTAAAACGTCGCCGAATAGAACCGAGTGCACCGCCTGCGGACGAACATGAACCCGCCAGTCCCGAATACGAGCCTATGCCAACTCATTCCCAGCTTGCCACCGCCAACTGGGTAAACAGTTGCAAAAACGAACGAATCATGTCGCCCTCTCCTTCGGTAATGTCGGTACAGGTGAACAATCCGGCTTCCTTCTCGAAACCACCGCCACCGATGACGTTCGATCAGCAAACGCAAACCGATACGAGGTACTTTCCTCAAGATGGGGGTAATCAGACGAACCAACCAGAGTTGACCAAAATATTATCCCTGCTGGAAACGATCGTTTCGGAGCAGAAAATCGTCCGAATGGAAACCGAGTACAACCGCAAGCTGACCTACGACATGATGGAACAGCAGAACACATTTTCAGAAACGCTCAAGAATCTGGTGTCGAAGGTGGACGTTGTCAACAAGTTTGAAATAACCGAAGTGATGAAAAACCCCGACGACAATGTTTCCAGTTACGTTGTTTTGGGTACCGGTGGCGAAGAGAGTCAAGAAAGAGAATCGAGCATCGCGGAATCTACGGTTTACAAACCGTCCGCGTCAAATGGCAGCCCCAACCTGATGATAGAACATGTGAATGCCCAGGAGGAAAGTAACCTGTCATTCTCGCAGAGCAAATTTGCCATTCACGAAGAAAGTTCCGTTAATTCGGCAACGTCCACACCAAAGAATCTCAACTTTACCAATAAACTGTCTTCTTCAGCGCTAAGTCTCAGCAATGTCAGTATTCAATCCCATGCGAGTAACAATCCGCCCAGCAACGCCAAAATGTCCGCCGTCACCGAGATGCTGAAAGATTGGAACGATGACGATGGCGGAGATGAAGCCGAGCTAACCACCATTGGACCCAACAACACCATGGTAAAGAAACAAATCCTACGTGCAATCAACTGGACCAACTACAAGGCCGCCACCCGAAAGCTTCTGATGACTCTGTTTTCCCGCGAAGTGCTCGCATCCCACACTCTAACCGGTCGTCCTTCGCCGGCCTTCATGGGAGACCGTGCCAAACCGGTCAAGGACAAACTGGACCAGAGGATCATCGCCGACATCATTGCCATCGTGGCGAAAAGGTGCAACGTTTCGGAACCGATGGTGCGTACGGCCATCACCACCAAATGCGCCGACGAGAACAAAATGAGCCGAATGAAGCAATACAAGAGCGGATCCAACATATCCGTTGGGGGGCGACAGTACGCCGCCGGACAGGATGCTGGAGGTGGCGCGATGCACAGCAGTACCTCCGACATCGACACCAGCCTCAGTATGGATGCAACTCAAACCGCACCACCGTACGCGCGAAGAGTCAAGCGCGAGAACAAAGAAAATGTACATTGATGCAAGGTGTGGGAAGGAAAGTTGCCAAAAGTTTAGATGTTTTTACTTTCGCCATCGTTGAGGCTGCCATCTCCATTTCGAATCCATCGTTTTATCTTCCAATGTTTCCAAACTATGTTTTTTAAAGTGTTAATTTTATGGAACGTGAAATAGGCAGTGATTGTTTTTACTGAGGAAAGACAGAAAGAGCACATTTGAAGCGCCAATGTACAAAAAAACTAATGTTTCTAGCATTCGAACTGCACTCTAGCTTTAAGTTGAGTAGTTTTATGGAACCGACATTTTTTTCTATTATATATATTGTATAATATAACTAACTTTGTGAAATAAAAGAGGAGAATTTTTGAACACTTGACTTTTATTTTTTTTTTTCTCATCAGATTTAACCCATCTTGTGCGTTAGGGTCTTTTTGATCCAAACTAACACTACCTCAGCGGAGTTGTCCCCACCATGATGCACTAGGAAGGCTAAAACAAATTTGAGAACCGTGAATGGATGCATACATTATATAGAGATACTGGAGCGACTTAATTTTAAGGAATGTATTCCCGTAATTCTGTTGTTTTCTTTCTTCCTCTTCTTTGTGGCTCAACGCCCCCACTGGAACTCCAGAGATTCTTTTGGAAATTCCTTTAAGATAATTCTGCTAGACATTCCTCTAAAAATATCCTCCAAGCAATCTTTTAGGAATTCTTTCAGGAATTAGATACTCTAGAAATTTATCTGCGAATTCCTCTGTGAATAAATTCTGCCTTGAATTTCCCTGGGAATTCTTCCAGGACTTTCTCTGAGAATTCCTCCAGGAAATACTACGCGAATTTCAGCAGGAATTCCCTTGGGGGCTGTCCATTTATTACGTAAGGCAATTTTCACGATTTTTCGACACCCCCCCCCCCCCTTGTAAGATTTTTTGTATGAAAACCCAATTATTTTTGTATGGCGCGTAAGATTTCGCAAACCCCCCCTCCCCCTATATGCCCTTACGTAAATTATGGACGGCCCCTTGTGAGTTTTAACAGGGAAAACATCAACAATGTACGGTACCGGCGAGCACTACGGTACAACCTAGAATGACTAAAGCAACCGAATGTCGCCCTGCATACGCGCAAAATCTCGAAGCGGTGTTGCCAGAACGTGAGTTCGATGTGCCCCCTCTAGAGCACTGCTGGAATACAATTAAAGCCGGGCATACGGCAATCTCAGAACCTTCCCCTCCACTCGTAGACTTTTGTGAATCGAAATTTGCATGGAGCGAAGACTTTGACCAGACCACCCACCCCCCGTGCCCTAAGAGTCTACGTACGTACGAACCCACAACGCTACAATAACGACGCACCATCACGATACCATCGGGTACGTGAAACGGAGTCGATGAAACGAGGTGCATAGCGATTTTAGAGAAGAACGGAGTGCGGGAGGCGATGCTGCAGCAAGGAACCCGACAGAACGTTCTACCAGAAACACAATGCAGGGGCGGGAAAGAAATTTGCAAGCAAAAGTTAGATTTTAGGTTAGATTGGAACCCAACAAAACATCGCAGCAGATTCAGGTCCAGAGGCACGGGGCGGCATATCCTCAACAAAAGAATTTGACCAAAATCAAGGCGATGGCGGCCAACCGCCGACACGGAGGGATTGCCCTTCTCAATTCGGTGAACAAGATACCGTCGCATGTCCTGTCCAACATAATGAGACTATTTCAGTAACAAATTTTGAAAACGACGTATAATCAATGGTGTAGCATTGATTATACGTCGTTTTCAAAATTTGTTACTGATTTGAGGAGTCCTACGTTGACAAATACCAGGTTGGTTATCGTGAGGGTCAATCAATGACAGATCAGGTATTTACCGAAGATATTAAAGTGCGGATGAATTCGGGAGTACAACTCAACTCTACAAAGACGCAAATCACAGTTCCGGCTGAAACAAAATACAACAGGGATTGTTCGGATCGAAACCACTGGCACTCACATTGGCATCATTTACTAAACGACTTTTTATTACTTGTCTATTTTCTTTCCTCTTTTTAATCTTACTCTACAATTAGAATCTTAGTTTTGCCGGTTTTCTGTTTTCATTTGTTTTTTTTTTTTTACAATCGCAATTGTAAGTTTTTGTATTTGCCAGACTGGCCCCGCCTGTCGGTAATCACTGCCCATGTATGGGGATACCTACTTAGAAATATTTTCACACTGGGGAAGCGAGTTCTTCCCTGTTCGAGGGTTTTTTTCGTCTACTGTGAGTGGGCTAGGAGCTAGAATGAGCGTGAAACGATCTGGAAAGTAGGTAGTCATCTTTACTTCAAATTTACTTGCCGTATGCAACCGTTAACGTCCCCCCTTTTACTATAACAGGGTGGAACTAAAATTTTGACAACACTAACCACTTTATAAATGAGAATCACAGTTGACCAATCGTGCGCCTCGTTTGGACGAAAACATATTCGTACCGTAAAACGGGGTGAATAGAAACACCTTCCAGCATACTCAGGCAAGTATTTCTGGAACCGTGCGTAATAAAGTCAGTTGCAAGGGTCTCAACTTTGGGTCCCACCTCCCTCTTTAATTGCTGTAATTAGGATTCAAAACTGATGTTTATTTCGTTAACTTTTTTGAAAAAAGGTTGTTTGTTTCTATTCGCCCCGCAATGGGGCGAATAGAAACAGCTTTGAACAATTCTCGATTTTTTTTCAATTTCAAGACAGAAATAACTTTTAATTCAAATAAAACACTAAGACTAGATTATAATAATTCACCTTATGAAGAGAAAATTGTCGAATGTCAAAAAATACTTTAGTCTGTGAATACATACCAAATCGATAAAACGCAATTTCAATGGCGGAAGTTTTTTTGCCTCTAAATCGATACTTTGTTTTAAAAAATTTTCACAAAAAAATTAACGGAATTATCATCCCAAAAAAGGTTTATTGGAACACTGGTAGCATCCAACTAGCTAATAAAATTAAGTTTTGATGAATTTTAAAACATAATTACCATCTTTTTTACAATAAGTTATTTGTTTCTATTCGCCCCATTGTTTCTATTCACCCCGTTTTACGGTACACGGTTTTATGTATGTATCTTGCTACAAACTAATGAAGGAGTATTCTCTTGAAGGGAAAATGAATCGATGCTTCCTGCTAGTTGTGGTTTCTAACTTAGACATTAGGGATATTTTATAAAAAAAGGGCTGAACTGGGAAGTTGTCTTCAAATCTATTGGACCAGCAATCTGCTTCTTGTTAAAGCTACTTCTACTCCTCTATGCTTTGAGTAGTCTGGTTAAGACTAAAATTTCCACACGTTTCCGGTTTTACGTTTTGTTTTGTTGTTGAAGAACACATCGGATCAGTCTTGTTAACGCAAACCCGCTAAGAACTGTAATTTCCCTAAGTAGAAAAAGAGTTGCGTACCGGGATCTGACCCACGCGGGAGCGAAATCAACTTCCGCATAAACGCGCAACTTATTCCGCATCCTCCAGGTTGCGCTCTTTGATACGAAGAATCATAAGTAGGTCGGTAAATCGAAACTAAGAAACTACTTACATCACTGCTGTACAATAATGGCATTTTCGGTATCACCGCATTGCTGCTGTTTCAGTAACAAAGCGTCATCCAAGATCAGCTTAATTTTGTCGCTCAGTCGCATATTGTCGCTTTCCTCGACATTGGATCGCAGCTGTTGCGACTGATCCTTCTCCGATTCCATCGCATCATTATCTACGGACGCCGACTTTTTCGTCGGTGCCAGCTCTTCACCGATCTGGTCGATGGATTCCTGCGATTGGAATGTAGAGCTAGATTCTTGCGACTGAAGCTCCGAACTGGCCGGATCCGACTGAATTCCGCTGTCTTGGGAGGCGTTTTCGTTGTTTGTACTACTGCTGCTGCTGCTAATATCCGGTTGCTGTCTATTGTTGGAGTCCTGTCCGGATGGGTTTTGAATGGGTTGGGATTGAAAAATAGTCATTAGTGCCTTTGGAATTTTATGACGTGAGTTGTATCTCTAACATAATAGGGATTATTTTCTTCGAAGGACGGGGGTTAATGAGGCTGAAACGCAACCACCATGACACAAATCAATTACAACATCAAGAATGAGAATGTCTCGCACGCGGAAAAGCTGGCTAATTTGGCGTCATGGATGGATAGGGCCAGGGACAACGACTACGCCGATCCATGGTAATGAGGTAAAGATGCAGCTATGCGATGATGAGTTTGATGAGCGCTAGATGAGTTACCATTCTATGAGTGCAGTATATGGAAGGATTGATTCGGAATACAGGTACAGGTAACTGGGTGTCGGGAAAATTAGACATGGTTGGGTTAATTTTCGTAGGGGAATCTAAACATCCTTGGATACACTAGGGCTACCACGAATGGAACACGTTCCGAAAGGGATGTTGAACGATCGATTTTTGTAATGAAACGTTCTATGTTTTCAGCTACTTTTACCTCTTTACGGCTACATTCAGAACACGCCAGGACGTTACGTGATAATCGGGATAGGGGTTTATCTAAGGTTTAACTAACTGTAATCAGACTACATAGCTCTAAAGAAGTAGTGGTCTCCCCGTTTGTTTAGCGTTTCGATGATTTCATCAATTTCCTTTTGGATAATTTGCACAGGAAGATAAAGAAGTAGAAACGAATTTACTTACTGAGACTATGGAAATGAGATTAACAAATAGGTATGATAATTACATATTTGTTTTGATACTTTGAATATTGAGAACATAAATATTCGTAAAAGAAACCTGCTCTAAAAGATGCCTATCTATTCATAATCACTACGACCGGAAAATTTTCCCTTGAGATAACTTATTTAGGGTATTGCACACAATGACATGTTTATATTTTCCTAGTGTCGCAAAGAATAACTTCGATTTATTCCATTTTTTTAAAAGAATTCCTGAATATAGGTATTCAGATTAGTTTCCAACATTTCTTCAGACATTCTATCCACATATACGAAGAGAATATTCTGAATTCTACAGCTTCACCTAACAATTGGTTTAACGTTCGTTAAATCCACAAGAAATTTGTGGTGCAAATTTAACGTTGCATCGTTATTGGCAGCATCTTTAGATCTAAGCGAAAAGCTTCTATTCGATAGACTTTCGGTGAATATTGATGGCTAAAATTTCTTGCGGAGTTCTATCTGATTAGTTTTTACTTTCCTGTAATTATGTTAGAAAGTCCACAGACACTTAACCAAAACGTTCTCGTAGACTACATACTGCAAACATTATTTTGAGAAAACAAACAAAAAAGAAAACACTTGGGTTGTTTCACCAAAAATGAAATCAAAAATCATCCAGGAACTGTTTGTCTTTATGAATCATATACAAAATTTGTGTTGAATATTCCCTACACACCAAATTTTTTAAAATGCTTCCAGCACAAAAAAATCAGCAATTTAAATTGATGAATTTCAGCAACATTTTTGCTAAATTTCAGCACAACGTTGCTGATCAACTAATCAAATGGTTCAGCACGTTGAAAAATAATTGCTGATACTCAGTAAATTCGTATTACTGAATGTAATCAGCACAAAAAAAAATCAGCAAAGTTTGCTGAATAACAGCAAACAACATTTGCAGTGTACATTTTTCGCCAGCAATTCTTTCAGAATAAATGGATTCGTATTTCAAGAATTTAGAAATGAAAATTTATCTAAAAAACTTTCGCAATCATCATTTTTTCAGTTACCGTTGTTCAACTTCTTGAACATTCACACAGGCCTTGCTAACTATATTAAAAGGACTCCAGAATTCCCTGAGAATTCCAGGATTTTTCCAGATGGTAAAAAAATCATTGATAATTCCACTTTCCAGCTTTTTGCGCAATCTTTTATCTTTGGTAATCGAAGAAAATTCAGTTCTTCATGACTGCACACCCCGCATGCCATGAACGTAGGAATCATAGATTGATCTGCTGTGTGTAAAAAGCATTTTTGATGGAGTGCAGAAAAACGATATGTGCCAAAGAATGATAAAAATCATGGACTTTTTCAACTCAACTTAACACCGTGCAGGACATATTTCGGGGCATGGTATTCCTCTAAATTGGGAAACTACACCAAGTACATGGTTGCAAATAGAAGCGGAGGTATGCCTGTTAGTGCTTGGGTAGTGCTTGATCAGGATATGTAACAGTTTTTTTTTGTACAGACGATTTTTCCTGTGAAACCAACGGATCTTTTATTGCAGTTTATAGGAAGTTATGTTTATCACCAACTCTCAGTCAATTAGCGGAAACGAAATTTGCTCCATTCAAATCACTGATTCTTCCGAACACGAACATAAATCCAACGACGACTTTTTGCGAAACAATCTTCACGAGTGTAGGATTACTCTCTCGTTTCTAATAAAAAAAATATGAAACAAACGGTACACTATATACTAAAGAACACTAACTATCAGTAAACTCTAAAACAACTTTTAACTGCTAGCTTGCGATAACTTTTTCACATGTTTAAAATTTCTCTAGTTCCCAATGTAATGCACAGATAAATACCAATAAAAAACAAACTCCATTAGCAATAGTAAACAGGGTCGCGAATAATTTCAGTACTCGTTGGCTCTTGGTTTGAAATCAACACAAAACAAAAGACAAGTTCTAATTTTTCTTTCCGAAAAGAGCTCTCTAGGTTTATCATTGTTTATGTAGTAGGTGTTAGGTAGAAACTGAGTAAGTGCACTTACGACCCCGTATCGTTCGACAACGCCAGTACGCCGCGCGAAAGGCTTCCCAGAAGTCCTAGTGAATTTCGATTCGATCGATTGGGATGAGGGGGCGCGCGGTTTGTTCGGTTTCGTTTGTATTTGGGTTTTGCAATGAATTTGTGGACATTTTTTTGTACACGAATTTGGAAAACATCACGGACGCAAACGTGAGTTTTTTGGTTTAATAAACAGTATAGTGTGGAGGAACAATAGTAAATTGATGGAGAATTTCAAGAAACTGGTTAATATAATTTAGAATAGAAGCTATGTAGGCTAAAAAGAGAGGCGATAAGTTTGTAAGGTTATGTACAAAATAAATTCTGCAAAATAGAGTATTATCAAAAATTTGTAACTGGGAATTGGTGTTCAATGGGATTTCAGTTGGGCGGGAATCTTCGGTCGGTGAAGAGGAAAACCAGGAGTGTGCTTGTTTTCAGGCTTGAACTGCTTGGGGTTGATGTTTTGTGCGAGAATGCTTTTGCTGCTGAGTTTTACACGTGTTCGAGGGTTTCTGGGCATTCGAGGTGTGCTTGTATTCTTGAGTGGGGCTTGTGTGCTTGAATTTGACTGTGTTTCCCCGTTTTGTTGTTTGATGATGTTAGTTACTTCATGCTAAGTGTTTCAAATGATTTTATAATTTGTTCGTACAGATGACAACTCATATAACCAAAAGTTCGGATTTAAAGCAAGGCAGTTTCTTTTTGGAGATTTCGGAGCAGTTTCATTTAATCGATGGCTTGTGCAACCGACAATATAGGATACTAATCACATTAGAAAATGACAGCACGAAGGGAGTGTGATTGCCAAAACACGGGAAAGCATGGATCGGAACGATATGGTGGGGTTTTATGCCACTGTCAATGGTGCGCTTCATCCAACTGCGCCAGTGCCCATCATGTGTAGACAGAAAAAAAACAATAGTGGCAGCTAGGTGGAAAAGCACTTCGAAGAATTGCTGAACGGTAACAGTAACAGTGTACCCAGGAGCATGATTAACAGGACGTAAGTTGATGACGGTCAAAAAGTGAAACTAGCAGCACTGGATAAAGTTGGTGTAGGCTCTAGTGATTAATATAATGTGTTCTAAGTTATTGAACATTTTCTGTATCTTGGAACACTGGTTATCTGTGAAGAATTGTAGCTGAGATACCGTTCTTTTGTAGACTGCCTTTATAGTCAGACAACGACTACTTATATCTGAACATCTAACAAACATCTAACAATTTTTGCGATTCCAATATGCTTAGTAAAAAAATGTTAGGAAAAACTTAATGAAGTTTGCCACAAATGGCATCTTTGTTGTAAAAAAAGAACTTGCTACGCCAACGTATCATCGAGGGCAGCCGAACTTTTGGTTATTTGAGGTAGTTACTGGGTGGCGATACTCAATCGGTGTTAACACCGACAAATGATCGCTACCAAAAGCGGAGGACGATTAAATAATAACAGATTTTAGCATTCCTTACCTTTTTGAAAGTACTGGGCGGCACCTGAAGGTGAATTTTTTGTTGGCACAAAGATTGCAGCAGGGCGATACCTTCGGCTCGATTGTGGCAGTACCGGTGCTCCCAAGCGTCTAACAGCCGGTTGTAATACCGAGGGTGTTCGGTAAAGCAAACGTATCGATGGCTGTTGGGCGCTGGCAGGATACGCTCCAGCGGGGCACTTCTGGCTAGTTCATCTTCGGTCAACAGCAGACAACGTACGTCGTCCGGAGTTAACTCGTCTAGGATGTTGTTTAGGTACTGAAAATAGGAAGAAATAGGTGAAGGTTTGAAACCTCTGTATCAGGCCGCAATGAACCAACCTCATCTCTGGCCATATCTTTCTGAATGTACTGGTTATGTTTCAGTCTTTCCGCCTTGGATAGTGCTGTCACGTATATCCGTTTATCGTAGCATAGCGGACCCTCCAAACCTTGTTCGGCTAGAATTTCCTTCTGTTCAGCCATCGCTATCCTTGGTGGTACCTGGAAAGAAATGCAAAAGCACGGCCCATTATTAAAGGTGCTGATCAGCAAGTACACAGTACCCATCACATACCTGATACATAACCGTATTCAGCAAAGCTTTGACCAGCGGTCCCTTAACGTGGGCGTCCAGCGTCGAGGCGGAGTGTAACGATGGCGAAATATTCACTTCCAGCAGCCAAGGAACCAATTCCGAGTCCAGTAGCACATCAATTCCGAACAGTTCGTAGCAGTTGTATCTGCTGGCCACGTTCAGCTTGGACATTGCGTAGATGGGACCTTCGCCAGCGAGGATCGTTCGCAGTACAAGATTCCGCAGCGCTCCCCACAACCGATCGGTGTCGATTCCCTGCTCTGCAAAGTACGACCACAGCGATTTGATGGTCCACTTGTGACCCTGGCAGGCGTCGGCGTCTTCGTTGGCGTTGTAGTTGTTGGACAGTTTGTTAATACTGTAGTTGGTTAAATGCATGTAGCGATCACTGAGGGTGTCGGACTTTTCACTGTATTTGACCGAGGCGAATCGTGCCAACCCATCGGTGTGCATGTAAACCCGCAGCGGGTTTATCGACGTCACCAGAACGTACAGCCGCAGGTCGAACTTGCTGCCGTTGATGAGCAGGGGCCGATCGACATACCGTTGCACAATCAGCGGTTTCCGCTTCGGAATCTGCGACCATCGGTTGACCACTTTGATTCCGGTTCCTCGAGCTGACGCCGGTGGTTTGATAATCCATTTGGCATTCCGTTGACTATATCTGGGCCACATTTGGCGCAGAATTTTCAGATCCTGAGGTATGATGTAGGTGCGGGGCATGAATCCGAACTCCTTTTTGCCGTGTCGGTTCATCAGGGTTTGCAGGTTGCGCCAGACGCGATCTTTCCGACCGATTTGGAAGCTTCCCGGCAGGTGGTTGAACTTTTGGTACGGGCGAAGCGTCTTGAAGCAGGGACTTTTCATATGCTTTCCCCAGATTCCGATCCAGTCGTTGGTTTCTGTCAATAAAAAATTGAAAGTTTCAGGTTTTGAAGAGAATAATTCAGCCTGAGGCTAAACTTGAACTACATAACAATTGTATTTACGAATTATCACAAACTTAGTAGGACATCCCAAGTTCTTACATCTTAGTAAATAACTGTGGAAATGCTCATAGAATGCTAAGTAGAATTGCGACGTAACGACACAAGTTCATCCCCATTACTTACTTTTCAGCAGCCGGAAACCGCTGTTGATCAACACCTTCCGCACGACGATCGGCGTAATCAGCGTCATCTTCCACTTGAGCACTTTGTGAATGGCAGGCGGCATGGGAGGACCTTTCTCCTCGTGGGTGGAAAACGTTATATACGGTGGCACATGGGGAAACAGACTGGGCGTCAGGGGACCCTCCGGTGGACAACCCCCCAGAACGCATCCAATGGACGTAACCGGGCCGCGAACTAACGAGGGCGACGGAGACGTAGAACTGGATTTCGTTCTGGCTTGATATGCTGCCAAATGGGTTTGGTAGTTGTCCTCGGAGTCCGTTATCGACCCGTTCAGCGCTTCGTCGTCATCGGCCAGCTCGTCGATCAGGTCGTCCTCTTCGCCTTCACATTCGTCATCCAGGTCGTCATCTTCTCCCACGTCCGAATGACCAATGGTTTCCGTATCGAGATCTTGGGTGTGAACCGATTCGCCGCCACTGGTTCCCGTTGACATACCGGACGGAGTCGGTGAGGTAGATCCGGCCAAGAGTTTGAGCAAGGGAGGCGAAACTGACTTGCGGCCGACGATATGGGCGGCCGATCCACCGGAAGCAACAATAGCCGAGGCGCTTGTCGGGGCAGCTTTCAGAGAGGATTTGTATTTGTTTACGGCTGTTCCCGTTCGGGTTCTAACAGTTTTCGTTATGCGCGAGCCGTTGGCTGTACCGGAAACTTTCGTTGACTTTCCACCCAGGCGCTGTTGAACCGTGCTAGTCGTATCGTCCAAGGGGCTGCTTTCGGCTGCGTTCAGGATTTTAGACGGAGGTGAGTCCTTCTGGAGCATGGGCGAAGGAGTGGATTCCATGGTTTCGTCACCTTCCAGGGTTGGGGAGATGTTATCGCGAGCACGTTTAAGAGATATCTGTTGGATGAATGAATGAATTAGAACGATAACAATATGCAGAATAAGAGTGTCGACTGAATTTTACAAATTGGATTACCTGACTTTCTCTGGCATTCTAGATTATTTTACAAATAATTTCCATCACGCCTATCGTCAGAAAACCGCAGCTGAAGGTCTCGCTATGAATCTACCAAGAACCATTCAAGATATTCTTCTAGCACCTGATGAGGAATCTTTGAAATATGATCTTCAGAAATCAACGAAACATGTGTAGATATCTGAAGGTATTATTAAAAGAATTCGTAAACAACCAGTTGAAAAGAATTTCAACTAAGAATCTTTCTAGAAAATTGCCAAACGAACATAGCCCAAATATTATAAACTTTAGATAGGGTGACGGTGGGTATTATCGGCAGGTTTGTTCTCTTCGTCAAGGGGGGTTTTTGTCGGCCAAATTTCCTGAAACTTGGTCGTATAACTCAGCTTGGTTGGCAAGGACTTAAGGCCAATTCTGAGTTCAACAGCTTTCAGAAAAACCCCATGACGAAAATAACAAAACTGCCGAAAATACACAATTTCCCCTACTTTTGAAAAACTATATTGAAATATTCTCAAAATTCAAGTAAAAAAAATTTTTTTTTTCCTAGAGGTTTGCCAGAGTTTTTTTATGACTTCCTCCAGTTCTCCCAGTTTTCCATCCAGAGGTTTTTTTTTTACGTATTTGCTCCCAAAAATAGTTCCTTTCGAAATTTTCTGGTGTTCTATCGGGATTTCTGAGTTGTTCATGGGGTTTCCACTAGAGTTCCTCCCAGGATTTCTGCAGAAGTTTTTCACGGGGACTCTGCTGGAGTACTTCCCGGGTATTTTTTCCAGAGGTTTGCTTCCAGAGTTTCTCTCTGTATTTCTCCCGGCGATTCTTCCCAATTTTATCTTAAGTTTCTTCAGGAATTTCTCTTAGTGGTTTTTTGGAATAGCTTTGCAACAATTTTTGTAAGATTTTTTCAAAAGTTCTTCCAGAGATTTCATCCTGGATTTCCGCACGGGATTTCTCTCAAAGGTTTTCAAAGTTCCTCCTTGAATTTCCTTGATATTCCTTAATTTCATGGGAAATATCAGCTATAGATCCTACAGAAATCCTAGAAGGCACTCCGGAAAAAAAAGATGGGAAAGTCCAAGGTAAATTCAGAAAAACTCAGAGAGACATCGTTAGGAATAACAACGGAAGGAATTTTCTGATAGAAGTCCCGGGAGGAACTGCGAGAGAAATCCCAGAAGAACCTTCAGAAAATATCGTAGCTGTAAGACCTGTAGAAATCCAGGGAGAAACTTGAAGAGAGCTCACGGAATGTTTTAAAAAAATACAGGAGAAATTTCAGAGAAATCCCGCAGAATCCAGCAGAAAATTGATGATGATTCATTCCGGCAGAGAATGATCTACCTCATGGTTTGTAGCAGGGTGACAATGAGTTAAAATCGCTGAATTCCTTCCAAAGTCAACAAAAAGTTGCTATCTCATGACAAAAGTCTGATTACCCACGAACTTAAGTCTGGTAATCAGTTCATTCAACTCCCTTAGGCTGCCCCGTGTGTGTAAACCTCGTAATAGGATTATAAAAATTGTAAAATATAATACAGAAGCAATAGAAGGTTAAATTAGAAAAATCTCAATTGGTATCTCTAGCAGGGCTGGTAGCGATCAGGTGGCAAAATAATAGTGACTTTAGTGACCAAATAGTGACTGAAAAGTGACCTTAAAGTTTTTGGAAACATGAATTTAAATGCTGAACAATCGATCATTAAGCGAATTCTTGAGGAAATCAATGCATAGTTTTTAGCTATGTTCCAGTGATTGTGCTGGTGACAAGACGTTTTTGGAACAAGACAAGATAATTTTGGAATAATTCTCGGTGAAATAAATGTGAAGATTAAATTGTGAAGAATACTGAAGATATTCATATTCCTGGAAAAATATAGCCAAAAATGTTTTGGAGGAACTTCTGAAATTGATTGAATCTTTAAATTCCTGGTAACATTTATAGACTCCTGGTAAAAACAGTTTGACCGATTCTCGAAGGCCCAGATCGATTTTTGAGAAAATCTTTACAGAATTCATCTCGAATTTGTAACAAAAAATGTTTATAAAATTAATTAAAAAAAAAAAACTTCCCATAGCTCAAGATAAACCAATTCAGGAGAATGCAATGCACTATGATTTCTTCTATTCTGATCCAATAAACTTAATTCACACATTTATCATTACCAGTTTTTTTGAATTCGAGGACATAGGGTGATATAATTAAACTGAAATTTTAAATGCAGGATTATAGCAGTGTTACCTTCAAAAAGTATAGTACATAATACAGAAATTCATCTATAATCTTAGCTGCAATTTCATCTTCCCTTCTCTCAAATACGATAAAAGCAAGGTTTCTGAGGAAAATTTGTTCATCAATTTCGGCATTGCTGTTTTACCAAAAGTCTTATATTATCTTCTCAATGTTGTCAGATTTACGAAAAAAGTGACTTTAGTGACCATTTTACTGAAAAAAGTGACTTTAGTGACTTTTTCATGCAAATAGTGACTTTTTAGTGACTGACTCGAAATTAGTGACCAAATCACTAAAAAGTGACTCGCTACCAGGCCTGCTCTAGATACTTCTTATCCATAAACTCATTGATTGATGGATGTCTGGAATAATCTCACCAAAATTTAGAGCTGGACTCCACCGCACATCTCTTCAACGTATCGTTTTGGCAGCAAACCTCCACGTAACAACAGCATCCACGATTAACAATGGCATACAATGTAGCTGCGCGCTGCCACGGTTCCTTTGAGAGAAATCACAGGAAGAGCAGTCCCTTGGTGATCACCTCTTGAGCAGTCCCAAGAGGAACACCGGAAGGATTCTAGGAAAGTTTTCAACAGGAATTCCGAGAGAAAATCCATGAGCAATTTAGCAACATCTGCAATACATCCTTAGAGAAACCCTTGTGGAAATCTTGGGATAAGTCCTTGTAGAAATCCCACGAAAATTTCAACAGGCAAAACGCAGGAACTATTTCACAAGGGACTCTGGGAGCAATACCGGAAACCCCCCTGGAAGAAATTCTGGAAATAAATTATGCAGGATCTCCGTGGAAAACTCCTTGAGATATTTGTTGCAATGCATAAAAATTAACCGGAAGAAATCCCGGAAATAATTGCTCCAATCTTAGAAAAATGCTATTATGAATCCGAAAGAATCTCCGGGAGGAATATGAAAAAGGAATACCAAGAAAAATGACGTGAATAATACGGAAGGAATCCTGTGAGAAATCCTGGGAAACATTCCAAGAGGTATTTCTAACGAAGTTCCAGAAAGAAGCTCTGACGGAATTTCTGGAAAAATTCTGGTAGGTAGTGCAGTTTCTCGATGGATTTTAGCTTCCACGTCACCATGAGGACGTGAAATTTGCAGCATTTTATCTGAATCGTCGGGTTGCCGAAAATATCAGCGAGATCTAGGCGCCCTGCTCTTGTTCCTCTAGCATGTTTCTTCTAGGTTTAACATGCTTTTCGGAGGAATTTTCAACGTCTTCATAGAACCGCAAGCTTGCAGCAAGAACCTTAAGCATGATCAAATATTTGTTTTATCGGTTCTGACTACAAATAAGTAGTTAAAGCTCAGGTTCGAAAGACGTAAACACTACATATTCGAAAGCTTTTTTATTCATACCAACCAACAATGTAGTAAACTCTGTGGACTCTACTTCTGAGTAGATCTACAGGTAGTGAAGATCATTACTTTTATTCATTCGACCCAATGGTTTTTTTTATCGGTGTAAAATTCCCCCGAGTTTTCAAGATATTACTTTAGTATTCCAGGTTATTCCTTGCGGATTTCCAGCTTTCCAAGTTTTTCCAGGTAGTAGACACCCTCTTGAAGAGAGGCTGCTCGAGGGGGAACGTAGATCCAGAAATAGATGATCTTTAAAATACGCTGAGAGATCCAAATATTTATTGAAATCTGATAAGAATCATTATATTCTATTTTTCCTATCAGTACAATCAATTTACTGGAAGTCTAGTAAGAATCAAATCCACAATTTTCATAAATATGGTTTCAAACTAAAATCTGCTCAGAATCTTCTAATTTCTTTCAGAAAAGGAATATCAAAGAACATTTTTTGTTCATGGTAGGAATTGAATATAGTCGAAGAATCCACACATGCAAAACAACTTTCCCTAGCACTTCTTGACCTGTGAGTTTGTTCAATATCGACACTCTGGATTCGATATAGTTGGTAGGTACTTACGTCACGCATATGTTCCCGATTCGCCCAAGCCGGTGTCGATCTCCCGCTGCCAGAGGTTCCGCCGCTCAGCATGGACGCACTGGTGTAGATTTCGTGAGGTTCCGATTCGCTGCGAGCCCGTAGCTTCCGATTGCTCCGGTCGTACATCGTATTCCGTGGGTTGAACGAGCTCTCGAGGTTACGAGCAAACCGGGACTCGAAATGCCGTTCTCCAGGGATGTAATACCCATTGCGGCGATCCTTCCTGTAGGCGTCCAGGTCGTTCATGTAGACGTCCTTTACATTGATACCGCCTTCCAGCCGGGAGTGTCCGTTGTGCATGACGTTTTCCTTAGCATTACTGATTGTTATGCTTGGCAGTATTTCGTTGCTGGCTATAACGGGAAGCATCTTCCGGCCGTGACCTTGCAGACTGAAGGACTCGATCAGCAGGGTTGGAGTTTCTGCTTTCGTGCGGGCATTATGGTGCTGTTGCTGGTGAAAGTGGCTGTGTAGTCGCGCTTTGCTACTCTTGATCTCACACATTGGTGCCATCGGAAGACTCTCGCTGCGACATCGCCTTCGCATGGTGACCTTCTGTGGGGCGCTCGAGGACGACGACGAGTTGCTGGATGCAGTGGATGATTGATGCTTGAGCCTCGAGCTACTTCGAGAGAACTGTTGCTGACCGTTCTGCTGTTTGAAATCCATGATGGTGGCGAACTTCGTCGTTATCTAGAAGAAACATAGAGACAGGTAGCACATCATTAGTATTCAATTGCGCACATTGTCGCCTCTCGACAGAAGAAGCAATTAGCGTGGCGATTATTACATATTTGAAACACTCATAGCACAAATATAACAACGCGAAGACTATTTTAAGAACTACTGTTCGCATCATGCTAGGAGTTTGGAGCTGCAGCAATGCGATTTGACCACGCTATACATATTTCGCTGTCCGATTGTAATGATTTGGCCTCCCGGTCAGGCGGAAATCACAATCCACTGAGAGGAAGCAACGCAGCCAAGAACGCGAAGAAAGGTGCGAGAGTACGGAAATTTTGCAGAGCACTTGACGCGATTGCTGTTTCCCGATAAGCACTCTGGGTGATGACGATTTTTGCATCCGTCTACCCCGACTTTTTTGCGAAATTCGATATAAAAACGCAGTTACGAGGTGCTCTCCATATTTTACGCACCGTTTCTCCGCACACCGGGCACTGTTATACTGTTACCTCTGAAAGACCTATCCTACACGCTATACGCTATGCACATATAAACGCAAACTGTACAATACAAATAGCTCACAATTACGACTGCTGATTTTTCAGCTATGATGACGATAGATCTCCTTAGGCCACAGAGCACTACTCGTATTCGCTAGACGACGACGGACACACTTGGCGGTCCAGAACCGGAGTTCTTTCCGAGGGACAATTCCGAATGCGAGCCCAGAACCACCGCCACCGAGCCACAGAGCACCACGAGCCAGTCCACAATGCGAGGTCCACTCCCCAACACCAGAAGCCAAGAGATTACTAACCTCAAAGTTCTTACTACGTCTCCGTCAAAATTTACGAGAAACGTATACACGCATCACCATTACCTGCGCACATATATTGCTACATATAAGTATCGTAAGAAATTAATCACGTTCCTCCTGTCCCAATTGGAAGAGAGACTAGGATTTTATAACCAACACTATAACGGCACCAGAGACATGCCGCGCCGTGAGAACCTGGTTTCTGGCTGGACGGAATCTCACCGGTTCCGTTCGATGTCGATTCTCTCTCGGTTTTTGGATATTTTGAATGTGTTTGAAATGTTATAATAAGGTACCTACAGTGAACATGAATGAGGAAACGAAGGATAGTACTCTGTAGTAGCAAAACATTTTTTGTTAGAATCTTTCGCATGCCTTACCCGACGTCTCCACTAGACAGAAATGTCTTGCCATTTTGCTGGGCAGATGTGTCATGACAGAAATGTTATCTCGCTGTTTGCATGGAAAGCAGCGGTGTTGATCATTTCTGTTACGTTTTCTCTTTCTGGCAGCAAAATGGCAAGACATTTCAGACTAGTGGAGACGTGGGATTAGATACCATGCTGCAATAATTGAAATTGCCAGCAATATAAGGGGCCATACATTAAATACGATACACAAATAGGGGGCAAGCTAAGCAAGGAATGAAATATTTTTTATATTACAAAATACTACAATAAGGATAGAGTGATGGATTTGAAATTCATAAGTTATTCGAAACGAACTGACTGAATGGTCCCTAAACTGTTAGAACGTTGAAGCTCCGTTTATTGAGGAGAGAGCATGCCTGCGTTGGTCCGTTTCCTCAATGACCGAACTTAGTTGAGCATGTGTTGTGTTGAGTAGAAACGTTTGAATCTTATTGATGAGTGAGTGGTTGTTGATATACCTACCTACCCTACGTACTGTGGGCTGAGGAGTATTTCGGCATTAACATGTCTAAAGGGTCTAACTCGTTTTGTAAACAAACATTGTTTCTGTCGCTGTAGGGCTCATCTCGATCCACCCACGCATTTGGGGGCCGTTATCAGAAAGAGCGAAGATAGATCTTTCTGATAACGGCCCCCAGATACGTGGGTGGATCGAGATGAGCCCTACAGCGACAGAAACAATGTTTGTTTACAAAACGAGTTAGACCCTTTAGACATGTTAATGCAGATTTGTTGTGGTAACAATGTTAAAATTTATGTCATTTATTATTCAACTTCTGGAGGATACCAGCTGCAGGAAATTTGAATAATGTAAGGAGAGCATATTGGGCTGCTAGCAAAAAATTAATATAGGTAGAAAATCGAGAATGGAATGGTACAATGAAAACTGACTAATGAGTGGCTTGGATCAAAGGCCTGAAGGATCGTACACTTGATCGTACAAGAATATTTAAAGACAAAATGACATGTAGTTACAGGGTGACTTTGGGTATTATCGGCAGGTTTGTTCCCTGAGTTCAACAGGTTTCAAAAAATTCCCCATGACGAAGAGAACGCAACTGCCGAAAATACGTAAGTTGCCGAACATACGTAAGTAGCAATTGTAGAATCAACATCTACCTCATTTTTGTTTTAATTTTACGCTAAGAGACGTACAAACCTCCGCACAATCGTCTCGCGTCTATACGGAGGAGCACGATGCGTTTGTGCGGACAACGACAGCTCACTAGGCCTTTGGATATTATGGAGAACGGTGGTTATTATGTTTAATGTTGATCCTCGGTTTAATACTGTATTTTTATTGAAGAAAAGTCTCTGCCGTCAGCAAGCGGTAGGTACACATGAAGAGAAATCCCTATCTCTATTATTGTTATTCCTATCTATAGCAAACATGTCATACTCTCGTTCAAAAGCGTAGAAATGTTTACTTTGTCCTGTATAAATCACGTTGTAAGTTATCGTTGAACTTCGTGAAGTCGAGACGCATTGCTTACAACAATGCCTCTTCAATAGTGATCACGCATTAACTTCGAAACTATCAGCACTGTTAAATGCTATAGTTCATAATACAAGAAAATAGTATTAAATATCATAGAAAGAATTCGAAACATATTAGGATTTACCAATTTGTAAGTACCTAAAAAACTTTAAAACAAAAATGTGATCATTAAATCACGTAAAACAAATTTCCAAAACTATGTATTAGGGTCAATGTTGTATGGGGAAATTTAAAATTTGATCACGTCAACTCAGAACAAAAATTTTCCAATCTATATCAGCGTACAAAACAAAAAAAAAAAGGTAAAATTTGGAAGCGATTGGTTGCCTTTTTGTTAAAGTATAGTCTAGGATATGCCGAAAAACTTTGCCGGAGATCGCAAAGTGATTCAGCGCTTGTGGAAAAAGCTATATACTTCTGTTAATTCAGGTCAAAAATTTAGATTTTGTTATTGATCTTGTACCGACTTTTCAAACCCTTTGAGCAGAATACCCTCTCAAAATGTGTGTTATCAGTTTCGTACCTTTTAATTCCGCCCTGTTTTGCTTATTTTTTGACAGATACGCGTATTTCCACTACCACTTGTAATCTTCCTCAGTGTCAGCTATCCACTGGATAATTGAAAAGACAAACACACCGTCTTCGACCTTGCGGCCTCTACAGACTGAACATTACAAACATTTGACAACGGACAACACATATAACACCCGGGCCACTGGAGAATTTTCCGTTCGACGAAAAGTTTTCCCCGACTGGAGCGGGAATTGAACCCACACTCCGAAGCTTACGAGACACCTAAACGACTGACGCCGCTAACCGCTCGGCCACGAAGCCCACAAATTGTCACTGATGAAGATTACAAGTGAAAGTCGAAATACGCGTATCTGTCAAAGGATAAGCAAAACAGGGCGGAAACAAAAGTTACAAATTGTGTTATTGATGTTATACAGGTCGGACTCGATTATCCGGAGTCAAGTTCTGGAGCTTCCCACACACATATCTGGGGAACAAAATGCTGTATGAAGATTTTGACATTTTGTCAAGCCAACTTTGATCAACAATAATCAGTTTTAATTTCAGCATTGTACGACACCGGATAATCGAGTCCGACCTGTACTTTGCATGTTAACTTTAAGGCACCATCAGACGATCTGAATGTTTTACCTCACGTAAATCTGACAGGAAAAGGCCAACTTTCCCACACCAAATTAGCAGTGCTGTAATGGTTCATTACAGCACTGATTTGCGTTGCGTAATGAACCATTACAGCGCTGTTTTCAGTTTTGATCAACTTTTTGATATTCTCGACGCAACTTTGAAAAATTGTGACAACTGCACAGTATCACCTGCTATGATCAGACTTTCTTAAACATGGCTGTGAACATCAGTGTGCAGTTTGATGAAAGGGTTTCGTTAAAAACTATCCTCAAGTGGTAATTTATGGAATTGCAAACAATGTTGTACGCAGCTCGGTGCAGAACTCGATATTTACAGCACTCGTCGTAATTATCCAACTCGGCAAGCCTCGTTGGATAAATGTACGACTCGTGCTGTAAAACTCCTGATTCTGCACCTTGTTGCGTAAACTACTATTGTCACAAGTGTCGGATCACTTTGCGGTTTTTGGAAAAGTTTTTCGGCATATCCCATGGTACAATTTAACGTCATTAGTTAGATCGTTTTAGACTTAAAAATCAATTTATGAGAAAAATGCAAAATGCGTTTTTCCATACAAATTTCAATCGCAATGCGGAATATGATAGATCGTAGTGTGCCGCGCTTGTTGACGGATGGAGAAAAGTTTGCTCGTCATTTTTTTTCGTTTCATTTACTACGTCAATTTCGGGATTTGGTATCCGCAGGAATACTGATTATAATTAGTGTTGGAAAAGTGCTTAACTTTCTGTTTTTGGAATTTGAGATCCGAAACAAATCGCGTGTGTTGGTACCGGCTCCCGGGATACATGGGCGAAGGTGTGAAGGATTGTGTGATAGAAATGCACAACACCAGGAATCCAGGATGTCAAGATCCTCTACACAACCAATGGCATCTTACTGCTGATTGATTGAATATTCATTATGGAGCGTCCTGATGGAAGGAGAAGATGATTCCAAAAACTCTGGCTTGTGATGATGTTGCCGATGGAATGTCGGGGATCAGGATTGACGCGCAGTACCCTTTGGACGTCAATCAGTGTAACCGGTGAGACCTTTCTGATTTGCTTTGATTTGTGTTTAGTTACATAATTGTAAAACTAAGTGGCCGGTCATAAACCACGTAGACTTCTTGGGGGGAGGGGGGGTCTGGCCAAAGTCTACGCTCCATACAAATTTCAAATTTTTTGTATGGACAAAAGTCTACGAGGGGGAAGGGAGGTTTGAGATGGCCGAAATTTAGTCTACGTGGTTTATGGGCAGCCCCTAATTAATTGACCGATTATATATTCTTTATTTATTTTTTATTTGATTGAGTCATTTTTTTCATTGACAAATTAGGTAACAATCATATTTTTAAAACTATTGCAGCATACTCATCTAAGAGCCTCAATGATGCTGTAGAGCAAACATCGGAAGTAGGGAGTTAAAGGGCATTTTATCACAAACGAACATAGGCGTCATAAAAAAAAGCATGATTTATTAAAGTTTTAAAAATATACTCCTAATACTACCTAATGTAGTGCCGTTCTACGCATAATTGTCTCATGTTATATGGAATTCCCATATAACATGGGACAATCGGGCGTAGAACGGCAGTGTATTCCGAAGTATACTTTCTATTTCAGCTGTTAAAGGTAAATCATTTGTATTGACGTATTACAAATTTTATTTTACGCCCATTACATCCCATCCAAATTCCAGCATAACTGAATAATTCCAGACCATTCCCGTGCCAAAATCCTATTTACTTTCTATTTACGAGAGCGTCGGTGAGTCGCTGGCATCTCGTTAAATTGATATTATCCCTTCCCTATTATCCTTCCCTATTATCCCTTCCCATCCACATAACTTGTTTCTTCTCGTTTCAGAGAGCGATCAATGGCGCTTAAGCCTAGGCTTGTTAGCCAGGACACAGTTAAAATGCCTGTGCCCCATCCCTGAAGCAAAAAGGCCCATGGAGTGACAAAATCTCTTAGCTTCGTCACTCCCAACGTTGGTGTTTAAATATACTAAAACATTTACACTCACACCAACACATCTACATGAGCTACTCAAATACACTTACACAATCCTGCCACATCACTCGCTTATAGTGAATCCCCAATCAACCCATTCCAAATATCCAACTCCTTGACACCTATGGGGCGTCGGTGAGTCGCTGACCTTTCATAAAGTAGGTGTCATATCATCACATCCTTTCCTATCCTTGTAACGGAGAAGATGGGCGTGGCCGGCAATGGAAGTTCTCATGTCTTTTTTACTTCAACTTCTGATTGGATAGCTGTTCTTTCCCAAATAGCATTCCATAAGCAATTAGAATAGAAGTATTAAAGTTATAACATGATAACTTTCAGTATGCAATCTACGAATTACTCCGTTACCACGCAACGCAACGCAACGCAACGCAACGCAAATTTCAATCGCAATGCGGAATATGGTTTGGACGCTTTGGACGTTTTGGACGCTAAAAGGAATCGAAAAAAGTTAAGTATAGTGGACAGAAAGTCCAAATAACAATTCCAAGTATGCTGGCTCTAAAAAGCTTGAAAACTAGTCACAAAACCTATAATGCTTGCGTTTGTAGGAAAAACACTACCCTACATTATATCGATTTTCTTTGGATTGAGGCCGAAATTCCGATATCTTTAATAATTTTTGAGTTATTCGGAACAATGTTCTGTTTTATAATGAGTTTTCGCTCTTGAGCTTCGCTATTGATCTTCAACTTATCATACCTGAACAATAAGCCGTCCCTATTTTTGCAAAAATTGGAAATGATTTCTTGTAGAACATGGTCTAGTCACACAAGTTTGCCATATAAATATTTTCAGGTTCAGCCTGGATTGAAATCATAGGACTTCCTTCCGGGACTCTTACAGGCGTTGTTTCCTCTAGAATTTTTCCTGAAGATTCCTCCAATCACTGCTTCCAAGATTTCTACAGGAATTTCTTTCAGGATTCCTCCAAGAATTCTTTGGGGGATTTCAGGATTTCCTTCCGGGATTCTCCAAGAGTTCAGTCTGGGATTTCTCCAATAGTTTCTTTCAGGATTCATTCAGGAGTTCCTTGCGGGATTCCTCCAGGAGTTAATCCCGTGATTTTTCCAGGTTTTCTTTCGGGATTCAAAAAAAGAATTTCTCAATGAGATTCCCCCACGTGTTCTTTCCGAGATTCTTCCAGAAATTTATTCCTGGATTCCTCCAGGAGTTCTTTCCGGGAGTTCCACAGGAGTTCCTTCCGTGATTTCTCCACGAGATCGTTGCTAAATTCCTCCAGAAGATCTTTCCGGGATTTTTTTTCAGGAGCTTTTTTCGGCATTCCTCCACGAGTTCCTTCTGAGGTTTTCCAGGAGATTCTTCTGGGATTTTTTCAGAATGTCCTAGCAATCTAGGAATTCGTTTTGGGATTCCATTTGATGTTTTATCCGGTTGTTTAAGTTGTTCTAGAAAAATGCATGCAGCATGTTTTGGATAAATTCGTGTAGAAACCATAGGAAGAGATTTTTCAGGAATCTACGAAGGTAATCTTGTAGAAATCCCGGGAGGAACTGCTGTGAAATCCCGAAAGTAATATCTGTGCAAATCGTGAAGGGAATTCTTGAAGAATCTGGAAGGCCTTCTCGGAGGAGTACTGGAAGGAGGCAGCCTCCCGAGAGGACTCCTACAGGCGTACTTGAAACTTTTGAGCAACCTTCGGAAAGAAATGCTGAAGGATTTACCGAAAGAACGGTTGCATAAGTATTGGTGGTACTCTTTAAGGAATTGGGTTTAGATATCCCAAAGAAATCTTGGAAGTAATATTTGAATGAAAGAATCCTGGATGTTTCCTAACAAGAGTTTATGGAGAAAGGCCGGAAGGAACACCTGCATGTATTCTGGAAACAGCTCCTTGAGGAATCCTGGAATAAAAAGATGAAAGAATTCCGGAAGAATCATCTCGAATAATCCCAGAAGTAAGAACCCCGGAAGAAACTCCTTGAGAATCCTGAAATGTTCTGAGAGAACTCCTTGAAGTATCGCGATAGGAACTCCTGGAGGAATACCAGAACGAACTTCTAAAGGAATCCTGGAAAACTCCTGGAAGAAACCCCTGTGGAAATCCGGAAAAAAACTAGTTGAGGAATCTCGAAAGGAACTGCTGGATTGATCCTGGATCATGTTTATTCCGTTACGTGATATTCACGTAATATCGAAAGGTGCTTCAAAAAGTAACCCGAAAGGAACTCGTTAAAGAACCCTGGCAGGAATTCGTGGGGGATTTTCTGGAGCAATCCCGGAATGAACTAAAGGAATATTAGAAAATACTCCTGGAAGAGTCCTGGAAGAATCCGAGTCGGAACTTGATGATGATGATGATGATGATGATTGTGTACCCACCATCAGCGCAAGGATTACCTATGGCTGCAGAGTCATACCGGAACGGAATGATCTACCTGATGGTTTGTTGTAGCAGGGTAAGCTAAATTCACTGGAGACCTTCGGAAAACAACATGATAATTGTTATCTCGTGACAAAGTCTGGCCACCCCACGAACATTTGCCCGGAAACCAGTTCATTTAACTTCCTTAGGCTACCCCTCCGAAATCCCCATATATGACATGTTCAAATATAAAAAGTAATAAGGAACGAACTCACCGGGTAATCCTGACCAGCTGGTTTTCTATGTTTGGCTTTGGTCTCAGCATGCAACCGGTCCAACCATATTAAATGTGCACTCGTTCACACCACTCGCTGATTCTCCGATCGTCCATCGAGGAATCCGAAAAAAAAAAATACATAAGCGAGAATACCCGACGCACTGAAAAACAATCTCTTGGTTACTAGCATTTCCGAACTCGGAATAACGACGAACACGAGCACCACGATGCGGGCAATGTGGTTTCTTGCCACCGAGCCATCGTCGATCATTTACACAAAGTGCGAACAAACAACACAAAGAAAAATACGAAAACGCGGGAACGACGAAATGCGGTAAGTTTCAGCCTCCGCGCCCTGCTTGTCACTGACGACCGACGACCGTTCCCTCTTCCATCAGCGTTCCACTCAAGTACGAACGAAAACACAAAGAAAATTACGAAAACGCGGGAACGACGAAATGCGGTAAGTTTCAGCCTCCGCGCCCTGCTTGTCACTGACGACCGACGACCGTTCCCTCTTCCATCATCGTTCCACTCAAGTACGAACGAAAACACAAAGAAAATTACGAAAACGCGGTAACGACGAAATGCGGCATGTTTCAACCTCCGCGCCCTCCTTGTCACTGACGACCGACGACCGTTCCCTCTTCCATCAGCGTTCCACTCAAGTACGAACGAAAACACAAAGAAAAATGCAAAAACGCGGTAAAGACGAAATGCGGCATGTTTCAGCCGGAAGAATCCGAGTCGGAACTTCTGGAGGAATCCTATTAACAATCCTCATTTAGGAAGAAACATATGGAAGAATCTCGGATGAAAGTACTGCAGGAATCTCGGAAGAAACACCTCGTGAAATTTAGGGAAGAACTTTTGGATCCACCCCATAAGAACTAGCTGGAAAAACCTGAAAGGAAATATCTGAGGAGTTACCAAAAGAAAACTTTGTGGAAACCCAGTAGGGATTACTGGATGAATCCCGGAACTTATTTTTATTAAGTATAATCCTGAAAGGAATATTTGAAGCTGGAACATTCGGAAAAAATATCCTGATGAAATTTCTTTGAAAAACACTTCAAGCTACTCTCAAAAGAATCTCGGAAGGAGCCTCAGGAAGTGTGTTGGAAGACGGTAAAAAGCATTTCATTTTTCCGATGAAAACGGTACCCAATTCTAATAAAATCGATGATTTTAAGATTCGTAAGTTTAGGGTCCCTAAAGAATAGTCGTCAGTGTGATAGAATAGCAACATTAATAATTACGAAAGCTATAGAAGAACATGAACAACATGAAGAGCTTTCTAAGGAGGTAAATTGGTGCCGTATTGATAGCATTAATCTTGTTTCATGAGTACATTTCC
Organism: Aedes albopictus; assembly: GCF_035046485.1. Taxonomy (NCBI): domain Eukaryota; kingdom Metazoa; phylum Arthropoda; class Insecta; order Diptera; family Culicidae; genus Aedes; species Aedes albopictus. The sequence goes on along the minus strand of NC_085137.1, from coordinate 86,122,879 downwards.
AACAAAAATGCAAAAATGAGACAAACGTCCAAGTATTAAATTAGATAAAAATCGCTTTTAACCTTCCGTCAGTCGCGCAGTTGACTACCACCGCCAGCACCCTGCTAATGCTGAATACAAAAAGCGAGATTTTTTCAACGTGTTGTACAGAATACAACAGCGTGATCACTAGAAGGTTAATAATGAAACTGGTTCTAGGTTTCCGAATTTCTAGGGAAATTTTCTTTTAATTATAAGTAAGTTTATTGTTCGGAGTTTTGTTTTTGCTCAGGATACATAGATAACTTATCTAAACATGGAAATATGTGACATGCGGATACCTGAAATTATGTAAATCCAAATATCTCTGTTGAGATTGAGAATATTCAAACCAGTATATCAAACCGGTCATTATTACATAGTAATTACAGAATAAGTAATGCAAAAACTGTGTTTTTTTAATTAAATTAGGTTGACGTTTTTTTTTAGATAAATCTACGTTTAGATAAAATCAAGCCTAGACATATTAGTTCTCATTTTTGTCAGCCGGTGTAAATCTCGAGTTTTTTTCGTTTTTTACGCTTACGCACGCTTAATAGCAGTAATTAATTTCCTATTATCAGTTATGTGATATCGAGCGATAAAAGACGAGCCTCGTGCAAATAAGACTGGAAATTGCTAAAAAGAAATCAAGCATACGCCAACATGACAATGCAAACCCTTGAAGAAACACGTCGATATTCAAAAAATCAATCATTCTTGTTATTTGCTAGACGAAAGTCCTGTTTGGTTCGACAAACTCTACTAGCACTCCCACTTGGTATCATTTTACCAATCACAACATTATCGCACCTCGCACCCTATCAGCAAAACCCGTTCGATGCTGTCTTATGCATTCGCAAAACGAAATACTTTGTACCATCTGTACGCATGTTTGTGTTGGTTTGAAAGGCTGGCTGCCCATGTGGGTCTCTTATCGAAATAAAATTAGATCCGGGTTAGAAGTTTTCCTTAGTGTTCAAAAGCACATTCGGACAAAACTTATTCGCCAGTTGTATGTATGCCGCACTACTGGTAACCAGCAGCTGAATCCCGCTCGTGGCCTTGTTCCACATGTGGACGAGCACGTCATTCTCAATGGCTTTCATCACTTCTACCGATCGTTCCGGGTAGAAGAACCAATCGTGATGCGGATACCGTATCCGGTAGAAAACGTCCGGTGGATAGACCGTCAGCTGATTTCCACACTGCTGCCGATTCATGTTTACGACCTCCGTTGTGTTACAGAACTTCTGTAGGTTTCGAGTAACCATAAAGGGCCCGTTGGCAGCCCACCGAGTCCCATCGAAATTGAGAGCTAAATCTCTGTAAAACATAATTGGCATGTTAAAACACTGAGGTGCTCAGCTGAAAATTGTACATAATGTATACTTGAGACAGGCTTCGGCAAATTCGTGTCCGTAGCCGGTGGTTTCTAGATTGATCACACCATTCGCTACGTAGCCGCTTCCTTCAGAGCCAAGATAATTAGGCTGCAGAATGTTCAGGGTTCTGCGAACTACCACATCCGTGTCCAGGTATGTTCCTCCGTATTTGTACAACGTGAGCAATCGTAGAACGTCCGCCGTATGCTCAACTATGAAGCTGGATTTGCTTAGAGCACCCTCTGTGAACAGCTTCTCCACAGGACTACCAACGGCAAACGTTTCAAGGTTCACGTGTCGCAGCCGAATGTTGCAGAACCGCAGCAATGAAGGTATGAATGGGTCACTGGAAACGTTGAACCACTTGGCGAAAACGAACAATGGGAACACTTTCCAATCCGGATTAGCACGGGCCGCCGATTCAATAGCACAAGCTTGCCGCGGAGTGAGTTGGATTGTTCCGTTATTGGTGAGCGTTGTCAATATGAAGAAAATGTTCCTTCCTTGTTTGAGAAGTTCTTCATTCGACTGGATATCGATCAAATGGTAGATATCCTTGTCCGTGAATACAGAAGGGTCTGACTTTAGAATAGGCTCATTAATGGTTCGAAGTTCCTTTTGTAAGCTTTGAACCAACAATTCGCCCGGTTGGTCGTCTTGCACTATCACATACACTACGTAGATAACTAGCACCATCAGGACTACCAACAGGACGCTCAGGTTGTTCTGGTTTTGTTTCATCATTACAATTAAAACACGGAACCGAAATAATCGATTCGCACTGCATTCGATGTGTACGGATGCATGACCTTGATGTGACTACCGAACCTGAAGAATGTCACACCAAAAGATAAAGTGTAGCCGCCGTCAATCTGCATGTAGCGCTGTCTATCAGTGACATTAATTGCTTGCGATAACAAGACACGCTTGATTCGAACAGGTGAAGAAGAATCAACCGAAAATAATTCGATACGTGCGTAGAGGACATGCATGCATCATAGTGCCCACATAGTCAAAGCTGCAAAGGCGGTGGGTGTTCAGCATGACCATGCTGAGGGTGACGGGTTCGATTCGCGGCCGGTCCAGGAATTGTTCGTAAAGGAAATTTCCTTGACTTTCTTAGACATAGAGTATCTGCCACACGATACACACATGCAAATTATACATTGGCAGAGGAAGCTCTCAGTTAACAACTGTAGATGTGCTGATAGAACACTAATCTGAGAAACAGTCTCTCTCCCAGTTGGGACGTTGCATCAAGAGGAAGAAAAAGATGCATAGAGGGCAGTCATAGGAAGTAAAATGCGTTTCTAGTAAGCACAGGTATTCCGCAAGACCAGAAAGTTTGTCGAATAACATTAGGGTCGCACACGCATACCAAAGTCGTGAGCGAGCTGTGAAAGCAACTCTTCACGCCGTGAATGTAAATTACATTCACGCCGTGGAGAGTTGCGTTTGCTGCCTTCTGTTGACTTTATTATTGACACTTTTCTACAAAGTTTCAGGTGAAACAAAACCGAAAAAGTGTTCCATATATTGATTTTTGCTACAATGTTTCTGAAGCGAATTAACAGCAAGTGAATGTAAATGATTGCAAATGAATGATCCCATCCCTGGCAGAACCAATACAAAACAGCAAATAAGGTTAGCAGGGGTGCGTGTAGGGTTACTAGATAATATATATTCAAATTAAAAATGAACCGACTTGCAACCGCGTTTGCATGAGTTATCGTTCAAACAACCAGTGGTAGACGGTATCGTGCAAAACAATCATTGGCCAGAAAAAGCTCTTAGTTAATGAAGTTTTGGAAAAAAATGTCTATAAGTATCGTAATGCTTACGAAATTTCAAAATAGGGTGAAAAAAAACTTTTTTTATGGAATAATAGCGCATGGTATTCCGATCGCAAGACTTTTTCCAAACTCGAAAAACGAAAGAATAATGAAAAGCTCGAAATAAGTAAAATGGTAAAAATGTCTAGTTTGACATTTAAAAGAACGTTTTTTTTAGCCACAGTAAATAGTACATAATGCATGGATTTTTATGAAATTTGGCACAAATAATAAACATACACGAAAAAGTCGATTGCAAATTTACTTATTCATTACAGAGTTATTGCATGCGAACATTGTCTTTGGATAGGCGACTATGGAAGCTTTAACCCTTTGAAGCCGAAGGGCATGGGAAAAACGCCCAGCCTCGTGGTAAAACTGTCCCAGGGGGTAATTCTACCACATGTTTATCCTAGGAGGGTCTTTCAACAACTGTTTAACGGAATAAAAGTTGCAAAATAGCACAAGGGAACAGCACTAACTTGGCTTACAATGAACTCTGCTTACGAAAGGCAGAATATTACGTCAAAAATATTTAAAAACAGCGTGGAACGCAACGACATTCAATTTTTATTTTGATTCTTTTCCAATACGATACATTCAAACAGACGTATGAATTTGCCTCTCGTTTCGCGTCCATAGATTAGTGCACGATTAGTCACTAGCAAAACGTAGATAAGGGGCTTTTGGCTATACATTAGCCTGGGGCACGGTTATATGAAAAGATATAAATTCACACTCATGTAAACTTGGGATGAACATATAAGGCTGAACTACATAAGGCTGAATGCACATAAGGGGCTGAACACGAAAGGCTGAAATTATAGAATCGTTACATAAGGCTGAAATCGCAAAAGGCAAGTGCATTAACGCATGAAATGAGTTATAAGTTCGGGCTTAGCCAAGAGAATAATTATGTATACCAAAATTACAAATCCTCTCCTTGACGTAACATCTCAACTAGAACTGAGAAGCCCGCTTCTCAGATTAGTGTTCTATGACCACTTCCACAGTTTATTAACTGAGAGCTTCCTTTACCAATGACCATTTTTTTTCTATGTGGCGATCAAACAGACATTGTATCCGGAACAAAGTCATAATAATTTACATCACGAAAAGTTCTTGGACTGACCGAGAATGGAACCGGTCACCCTCAGCGTGGTCTTTCTGAATTCCCGCGCATTAACCGCTTTGGCTATAGGGGTCACCTCAATTACACAAAATGTGACTGGTGTTATTTCAATCGATAATTTCCCCTTCTTCCGAGTTATGCGGTTGTAGTAATAGTTAGTTAGTTTTACAAAAAGTTGTGTAGGTTGTGTATGAGTTTCTGCAGAAATTCCTCCAAGCATTTTTTTAGAAAATTCTATAGAGATTTATCTTATTTTTTCTGACCTTTTCTAGTTTTTTTTTCGAACAGTCCTTCGGAAATTCATTTAAGCATTCTCTCTAAAGATCTTCCAATGATTTATTCCAAAACTTTCTCCGAGGTTTGCTTTAAAAATTGCTGCAGGTTTTTTTTCGATCTGAATTTCCGTCAGAAAATTTTCCTGGGGTATCTTCAGAAATTTCTCCAGCGAGACTTAAGATCCATTCGGGAATTTTCTGCAGGGATTCCTATAGAAACTGCCCTAGGGGTTCCTCCACATTTTTTTCGCGGGATTCTTTCAGAAAATCTCCCATGGCTTTTATTATAAACTAGCAGTCCCGGCAAACATCGTCCTGCATGCCTACTCTGTTTTTTGACATCCGGTTCCATGGAGAAATGCCCCTTAAAATGGAATTTCAGATTTTCCCGTTTTTCTTGCCTTCCCGGTCACTTTCAAAATCTTCTAGGGATTCTTTTAGACTTAAGAATTTCCACCAAGAATTTCTCCAAGAACTTTTTAAGAAAGTATTGCACGGATAGCTTCCAAAAATGTTGGAAGTATTCCTTTAGAAAATACTTTAAATTCCTTTCAAAAAATCTTGCAAGGATTGTTCCAGAAATTCATCTACGAATTTTTGCAGAAAGTTCCATGAACTTTCGAATACATTGAGAATCAGAAATTCAAAACTGCTTCAAAATTTTCTTGGATGCTTTCTAAAGAATTTTCTCCAAGGATTGCTTTACAAATTCTACAAGAGATTATCCAGAAAGTTCCGAAGATTTCTTCACATTCCTTTGGATATTTCTTCAAGACATTTCTCTTCCAGAAATCGCTCCACGAATTTCTTAAGAAAGTCTTAGAAAATCCTCCAATGATTTCATCAGAAAAATTTTCAACTGATGCATTTACAGATTCTTATAGGATTCTTATGAAAAGCCCGGAAGAAATTCTGGCAGAGATTCTTGCAGAAATTCACACAGAGATTTCATCAGAAATTCTGCCGGGTATGTATTTTCTCAGAAATTTCTTCAGGATTTCCTCCAAGCGTACCTCTAGGAATTTCTCTCTGGAATGTTCCAGGAAATACATTAAAAATGGTTTAGGATTTTTATTAGGAGATTTCTCCAGGATTTTTATTCCTAAAATATCTCACGAAGTTTTGGTACTCCATCAGGGGTTTCCAGGTGTTTTTAAAACCATCTATGGATTCTTAAAATGTTCCTGTTTTTTTCAGAAATAATTTCAGGAATTCATTTTGAATTTTCTTCCGATTTTTTTATTCCTTCTGAAATTTCTTCAGTGAAACTTCCGGAAATATCTTTAGAGACTTCTTCAAAACTCCTACAATTACTTCAGAAATTAAAACAGGGATTTTTCCAAAAGTTGTTCCATGGATTCTTTCAGAAGTTGTTCCAGCAGTTCCTTCAGAGATTCCCCAAAGAATTCAAGAATCAAGACATGTAAATGCCTGTAAAAGTTGTCAAAAAAGTAAATCGAGTCAGCATGTTTTCTGTCTACACTTGATAAAAAACGTACCGCCCATGCCGCCCCACTCCAATCCATCACGCACGAACGCGTGGAGTGGCGCGTCGCGTCGTAGCTAATCAATCGTGTGACAACAGCTAATAAGCTAACGAAGAAAGTGGGAAAGTTCTGTGATCAATCAATCAAACTACTTCTAGTTGTTACTGTTCAATGTAATGGGTCAGTCTAACAGGTACTCTAGTGCAATACTGTATGTCTGTGGCAAATATCAAGGAACCGGCGTATTTTTATCGAATAGCTACCTACAAACCATTTCGCGAAAAAAGTTTGGCGTTATATTTCTGGCGTCCGATATCGGACATCTGTCACGGAACTTGTACTGGCTCTGGCATAGGTTCTCAAGCATTTAAAGGTTGCGGATCACGGTCCATTTATGCTGTTTTTGGGTTTATCGTAACTCATGTGTAACTTGAAAAAATATGGTGATGAGTAATCAGTGGCATAGTCATTGATGAAGGGCATATTTGGTCTGTGCAACTTTAATAAAAACTGTATTTAATAAATTAAAAATGCATTGTATGGCATTCCTCGCATATGCGTCACAACGTTTGCTTTGGAAGCCACTAATCTGGCATGCGTCGCAGTTGATATCGCTAGATATCATCATTAACGTTATCAGTAACGCTTCTTTCGGTTTGTACTGTGGAGAAAAGTCGTGCAATAACCCTTTATATGAAGTTCTAATGGCACTTGTACAGTATTGATAGGGGTTTTTATTGCCCATTAGATGGATAGAAATTCGACTGCACGGATATCAATCATCGACATTAGAATGTTTTGGTAGCCAAATGACATGCTGCAGACGACTTCGATTCAACTCAGTACGGTTAGTTATATGCTACCTTCGGTTAAGATGGTTGCAAGAAAAAGAAATATCTTTATGTTTGCTTTAGTTCTCACTCTAGTAATAGTGTGCATTAAATTTGAATCGATACAAAACGAGATTGCTAATCGATTTGTGGATCAAAGAAAATCAATTATAAAAATGAATACAGTCAGTGAGATGACTAGTGTTTCGAGGGATTGGTCAACTACATCTCGAAGAACAAAAACGTACCGACCGTGGGTGACAAGTGATAGTAAACCGGGTGTGTTTCGGATGCCGGATATACAAAGCAATGAACGAGAGATACAACCTGAGAAAAATATCTTTTTTGTAATTTCCACTATAATTAAGGATGATATAGCGAGGCTGACAGCTCGTCAAGCGTGTGCAATAGAATCTGCCGCTAGGGCTAACCCTGACTGGAGTGTGTTCGTCCTGTTCACATCGGCCAATACGTTCAATTTCCAGAGCAGTGCCCACATGTTTCCACTGCTGTTTTATTCCAACGTCTATTTTAGGCGTTTGAATATGGCTACATTCGCGGTTGGCACTCCACTAGAAAAGTTCTTCCGAGATAACACCCTTCGGAACTCCAGCTTTATCGTAGAACACACCTCAGATGTTCTGAGATTGCTCACATTATACAAATACGGGGGTACTTATCTGGACTCTGATGTGGTCGTAATGGATTCCTTGAACGACCTACCACGCAACTATCTCGGATCCGAAGGGGACGGTTACATTGCAAATGGAGTGATCAATCTGCAAGCGACTGGCTACGGACATATGGTGGCGGAAGCTTTTTTGAAGTTAGTACCCGGAACTACCGATGCTGTGCTATAGATAACATTTTTTTTTATTTGCAGTGAAATCGCGAACACATTCAATGGTTCGGTATGGGCGGCCAATGGACCGGCTATGGTGACGCGGGTCATGCGCAAAATCTGCAACGTTACCAACGTATGGGACATGACGCGAGCAAAATGTGGCGGACAGATAAGTGTCCTTCCTCCTGAGACGTTCTTTCAAGTGACGTACCCACACCACACGAGTTACTTCGAGGTAGAGCATACAGCAGAAGTCCTGGACAGGATATCCGGTCACGTTCTGACCCATCTCTGGAACAAGTTGACCAGCGGAATAGTGTTACGCAAAGACAGTCCGGTTGCGTACATCATTTTGGCGAATGCCTACTGTCCAAATGTGATATATAAATGTGTAGATTATTTTTAGATGTCAATACAAGAAAGATACGACATGTATCTATTGCAAAAAATAATGTTTGATGACACAATCAATCAATCAAAGTTGTCAGACTAAAATATCGTTTTTCCTACGATAGCTCTTGGTTACATTAGATCATGGGTCATAAAAAATCTGTACGACATCTAATGAAATTAACCTTTTAATTTCAACTGACATCGTGCTTCATACGATACACGCGGTTTCCCCGGCCATGCTAAACAAAACACAACAAAATGCGTGTGAAACATTTTCAAAATATTCTAAAATATCTTGATCATGAACTTAGTTCCCCTACGCGGCGCACGGAAGTAATTCGACCCGGTTGAGGGCGATGTCATCACTTAAACACTCATCATCGCTTGGTAACAATCCGTTCAGAATAGTAGCTAAAAATAATTAGCAGACTAGAGAAAGGTTTCGCATTATGGACGTCCACCAAGCCATCGTCGTCATCGAACCAGAGAGCAGTAGGTACCTACCGACAAAAACCACGCGATGATGATTCCGTTTGTCTGGCCCGGCTGCGTGATGAATGTTTGGTATTTTCCGCTCGTCAGCATCCCACCACCACCTTCACCTTCGTCAGATTAGCAAATTGTAGGAAAACGCGGCGGCGCGCGGCACAACCTAACGCCTGGCGATCGTCGCCGACCTCTGACTGTGACTTCTTTACCGAGCCAAGCGGGATGAAAAATCAAGAGCACTTACGCGCCTGTTTTTCCACGGTGCACGTTGCATACCGTTGCTCAGAGGTGCAAATGAGACCAAAACCACATAAATCAAAATTCTCAAATGGCTCGTACGTACATACGATATTTTTTCAATAAGTTTTTCAAAATAAATCCTTCCGTAAAATCCTAGATTAAACAAAATGCTTAGTTAAATCGAATTAGTCGTTTGCCATTATGTATATTTAGACATGCATTTGAATTTCAAGATTCATTTTAATGAAAAAAAAAAAAAATTTCTCAATATTTTGAGATTATTTAGAGTTGTTGTTACTCTGAAAGATTATCTGATTAAAAATGTATCAAACCTTCGCATTCCATCTCGGTAAAACAAGTTTCATGTTATGAATAGTTAATAGTTTCTAACCACTTTGTAACACTTTTACATATTTGTCCAGTTTCCATACCACTGTGCCAATTTCTTCTTTGTTTGCGTTGGTGGATGGTAAAAATGATATTTTTGTGGAAATTCCACAGAAACACACACGGCACGGCACAGCAAGAGCGGCCGGTGTCAGATGAATTAATGGTGTTGTTTTTTCGCTACTTTTTTTTAATCGAGACTGTCAATTTCGGAATACCTTTGCGATGGATCATCTTGGCTTGACTGCGAAGGTGTTTCGACCGAGAATGCTCGTGACTGAATGCGATTTGCTGAAGTATTGGGTTTCGGAATATGAGTAAAAAGAAAATCGTGTTAAGTACTGTTCCTTTTAATTCCACTAAGAATTTGCATCCTTTGACAGATACGTATTTCGACCTAAACTGTAAGGTTGAGGTTTTCCAGGTTTTCCTAGAAGGGAAATTCCAAAAGGTTATACATAATTCAAAAATTAGCCCAAATTTTATAAAAGTTCTACAATCTGAATGGATTTTGGCATGGTACACAAATTACGTAACGCTAAAATCGGCAATTTTACACCCCCCTCCCCCTTGTAACGCTTTGTATGGCTCGTAACGCTACGCTGTACTCCCCCTCCCCCTATAGCGTTACGTAATTTGTGTACGATGCCTTTCCAGTATTTACTAATGCCGTACCAATTCTGCTGGTGGATTGGCTATCTTCGTGAGAAACGGCATTACCTACGATGTTATAAGCAACATTGCTTTGGATGGCTATCATCAAATCAGTTTAAATCTGCAGGTGAACAATTTCTCCTGGGTTCTTCATGGAATATACCGCCCCCAGACTTCGATTTCAACCACTTTTCGACAATCTTGGAACAAATTATGTCGTCGTCAAACCTCTCCGAGCGAGTATTTATTCTTGGTGATATGAACGTGGCAATCAACTGTGAATCTCGTGGATCAGAAGAATACTTGGACCTTCTGCAGTCCTGTGGAATGGTAGTTACAAACACTTTCATATCCAGACCACATAGTAACAACATCCTTGATTATGCCATTTCACGTGTGGAGGACCTAAATAGAATGTATGTACTGACTTCTCTGAAGCCCAATGTTGTCATCAACCGCAAGCGTACTCTGACAAAGTCTATTACCCACTACCAAGTTGTTGATAGACAGTTCAGTGAATTCCTGACAACGTACAACTGGGGCAATGTGAGCCCCAACGAGAGGCTTTCTTTGGCTGCTGCAAAGTATGTTGAGTTACGGAACTCTAATACTACCATAAAACTATGCACGTTAGGCTCAAAAAGGATGGATGTCCTTGGTTCAGCTACGATATGAAAATACTATGTCATGCGAGGGATACTGCTCTAAAGAGTGGAAAAGGAACCGTACTGACGAACGACTTGGTAAAATTTTGAAACAAGCAAAAAAACATGCTGTTGCGAAAAGGAAAGCTAAGAAGGAGTATTACAACCAATTTCTGAATGCCAGAAGTCCCAAAGAACTTTGGAAGCGCATTAACGGTCTATTGGGCACCCACCATGAGGTCATGAGATCGTGCTCAATATCGACGATAGGAATGTTTCCGATGCTGCGCGGATCTCCAACATCTTCAACGAATATTTCACGTCAATTGGGAATCAACTAGCTGAAAAACTATCGTCGTCCAATAACATCAATCTTCATGGCACTATCCGGGAGGTGCCAAACAGTTTCTTCCTAAATCCTGCAACTGCAAATGAAGTGTTGACTATAATTTCAAATCTAGATAGTTCCAAAGCAACCGGATTTGATGGATTGCCGATTTCTGCTTTAAAACACCATCGAGCTGTTTTGTCGACTATTATTGCTGATGCATTTAACGATTCTGCCACCTCTGGAGAATACCCCGATTGCCTCAAGACGGCAGTTGTTTATCCGGTGTTCAAAAACGGAGATAAGAAAAAAATAAGTAACTATCGTCCCATCTCTGTACTGCCTGCGATCAACAAGGTGATTGAACAGCTGCTCACGAGACGTCTTCTGGAATTCCTGGTTATGAACAGTTTCTTTTATGCGAAACAATACGGTTTCCGCAAGGGTTCTTCGAGTCAGACAGCAGTACTTGAATTGGTAGATGAACTGTCCGATACAATTGATCGAAAAAAAAAACCGTTTTGCTGGCTGCTTGTTCTTGGATCTGTCGAAAGCTTTCGATACAATAGATCATGTGATTCTTTTGAAAAAAACTTGAATCTTGTGGAATTCGAGGTCTTCCCAACACCTTGTTCTCCAGCTATCTGCAAAATCGGAAACAGACTGTCATTATCAACGGACATCGGAGTAGTGAGCGCAGTGTTGTAATCGGAGTGCCGCAGGGCAGCACCCTAGGACCGCTTCTGTTTTTTAAATATATATGTGAATGATCTGAGTAACCTACATACAGTTGAATGGAGTTCCTAGGCTTTTTGCGGACGATTCTGTTTTTTCTTATGCCGGCCAAACTCCTCAAGAAATTGTTTCCATGATGCAAGAGGACTTAAATATTGTTAGTGAATACTTAGAAAACAACTTGCTATCACTAAATGCCACAAAAACAAAGTTCATGTGTTATGCCGAGGGTTTTATACAATCGTTTCGACATATTCTCAACTTCTGATTAGGAATATAGAAATTGAAGAAGTTGATTCTTTCAAACATTTAGGTATTATTGTCGATTCTACGCTGTCATGGAACGAACATATAAAAAGTGTTCAGAGTTGCGCGCCAATGTGCGGTATGCTAAAGAAACTATCATACTATCTTCCTCAACATGTGCTTTTGAAAATTTATTATGCATTTATAAATAGTCGTTACTAATACGCGTCTTGTGTATGGGGTTTGGTAGGAAAACATCAGCTAAGAGGCTTGCAAATTCAGCAACATCGATGTATTAAAGCAATTTACCGACTTCCGTTCCTCCATCCTACTAGTGGCGTCGCGTAACCTCACTTTTTACCTGTGCACCAAGTATAAATGCTTGCATTATTTGAACAAATTTGCTTGTAATAATTAGAAAATGACGAGAATAGCTGCTTTCACTCATCTCTATTTCGATTTTGATCATAAATCCCCTGCAATTGCAAGTTTTAGGGTCGGTGCACAGGTAAAAAGTGAGGTTACGCGACGCCACTGCATCCTACAATAAACTTGTTCAACAGTTTGGGCCATAACATAGTTCCAATCAGCGCCTTGCACAAATATCAAACATCAATAATAATTCATAGAATCATACATATTCAGGATATACAGGGGATAGACAAAATGATCGGGACAGGCAAAATTTTCCTTTCTCTAAAAAAAATCTCAAATTTTCACTGTAAGCTAATCAACTATTTGTGTATCAGTGAACTAAATTCGGAAAAGGTCGAACGATTCTGCACGAAGTTATAAAGTTATTCTAAAAAAGGTAAAATTATCCGATAGTCAACTTTGAACTGTTATATCTCCGGATTTAATGAACCGAATGCAATGAAATTTTGACCATTTATGACTTATATAATGAGCTTCGAAAAACTTTTGACATAACTAAAAATTATTAACACGGAAGAAAATTATAATGATTAGATTATTTTTCTAATAAAACACCAAATTTTCTTAAATTTCAACATCGTTTTAAAATTCAAGATGCTTATTATAGTTTATTTATATGTTTTGAAAGAAAGTAACAACATAGCCTACAATTCATTGAAAAAGTAATGGGATGCATATTAAAAATAGACCAATTTACTAAAAAATCATAAAATTAATGAAATCGCTATAACTTTTTCTCTCGGTAATAACTTCAAGTTGTGTCAAACGTTTTTCAGAGCTCATTAGGCTGATACAAATTTTATTTTGACTTTTTGTCCCCCCCCCCTTCAAAAATTTTTGGCAGGATTTTGCATTTTGAGGGGGCAAATAAAAAAATATTTATCAAAATTTCGGGTCTTGCTCAAAATTCTTTAACAAATCAGATGAGTTTTTAATATTTTTCAAATTAAATGCTTTATTATTTTTATCCCCCCCCCCCTCGACCAGCCAAAGAGTGGTGGGACAAAAAATGAAAAAAATATTTGTAACGGCCTTATATGAGTCATTTATGGACAAAATTTCATTGCATTCGGTTCGTTGAATCCGAAGATATAACAGCTCAAAGTTGGCTATCGGATAATTCTAGCTTTTTCTAAAATGCTTATAACTTCGTGCAGAACAGCCCGATCTTTTCCAAATTTTGTCCACTAATACACAACTAGTTGATCAACTTACAGTGAAAATTTGAGAATATTTGATGCGCTTATCAAAAAGTTACAGCGAATTGGACATTTTTTGAAAAGTGGAAATTTTGCCTGTCCCGATCATTTTGTCTATCCCCTGTACACCGTGTCCAATAAGTTCTCATACAAAATACAAATTTAGAAAATATAATTTTATTTCACATCTGTGATTCATATTTTCAAAATAAATGTATGTATTGAAAGGCTACATAATACTGATTAAATAAAGCATACGGTTTAGAATAACTTTATTTTCTATTAGTTTCTATAAGCCTAACAGTACACTTCCATTTTCTGAAATCTGTTTGCTCCGGCACGCAAGAAAAATGTTCGAAAAGTGTTTCAATCTACATAGCTAGATAGAACCCATAAGATTAAATTTTGAATTTTTATACCCAGTATTGTACCAAATGAATATACTAAGGATAAAATAATACAATTTTAGTGATGATATGGTAAGAAATTTGCAAGTATGCTCAATTTGGGCCGATTTCCTTGAAAATAACCGTTATATCAAAAATAAACATCATAAAAAGTAAATTTTGAACCAAATTTACCACAATAGGGATACAAGCATGTTTAAGAAGTAAGAACAGTGTGAATCAACACGATAAGATGCAGCCATACTTATTTAACACAACAAATCTCATTAAAACAGGTAAATGGACATTTTTGTTCAATACACGTTTCTTTTTGTACAAAATAAAACGGATTCGTACTTCACCAATACAGAGTCTCATGTTTTTTTTCTTCTGGTCATAGTTGCTACTAGCAATGGTGAGGACAGGAACCTAATTTGTTTCAACTTAAAACCATTACTCGTTAAAATGAGACGAAATACCAATGAAAAAACGTGCGTGCCAGCTGAAATGAACTTACGACACATAAGCGATCAGCAGACAAGGATAAAGGACAAATAATTCCAAAACATATGCTACATTTGATCAGTGTTAGTTTGCCTTTCAATTAATATATTTACTTTGATAATCCTAATTACAGATGTGAAATGAATTCAATTTGATTTTGTATGAGAACATATTGGACACGGTGTACATCATAATATTGTGGCTTCGTGGTCGTGCGGCTAGTGTCACCAAGCATTTAGTCGCATCATGCTAGGAGCGCGGGTTCGATTCCCGCCGCAGCTGTCAGGAAAAGTTTTCGGCTGTGCCACTGGGCGTTGCATGCTAGTCCGTTGTCTAGTGTCGTGCTTCCTTCAAAGAGCGAATAGCTCACTGGAAGTACTAAACGTGTCCGTGTCTATTAAATTGCAAAATGTAACACATCAATATGAAACTCGCAATTTAGATCGTATCGTTTCCTCTAATTTTACTTCTGAGATAGGTAGAAGAAGGTTCACAGCAATGAATGGGACCTCGCATTTATAATAATTTGCCCATTACTGTAAGAAATTCTGAATCTGTAGTTATATTTAAGAAAAACTTGAAAAGGTATGTAAAGAACAATCTAGACAGGTATCTTTAGGAAGTAAAAGCTATAGCTTACTACTATTTAAACAGTCATTGTAACACCACAACAACAACCCCTAACAGTGCTTTTTGTCTCTTTAGAGGAAAATTACGTTCATTAGAGTACAAAAAGTGCAGTGCTTCTGTACACCCTATAATTGAATAATCTTTAATAATTTTGAATTGAATTGAATTGAAAAAAAAATGTATATAATTTTGTTTCCTCTAGGATTCCTGCTGGAGTTTCTTCTGTGTATCCAGCAATAGTTCGTTTGGGGATGTTTGTAGAAGTACGTTTGGGAATTCATGCATAAGTTTGCTCATAATTTATTTATTATTTACGATGGTGTCCCTCCAGAATCGTTTACTGGAATTCCTGCTTTTCCTGCTTTCATAAGACTTTTACTGTTTTTTTTTCTTCAAAAATTTCTTCTGGAATTTCTCCAGGACATCTGTTTGAGAATCACTCAAAGATTTCTTTTGCCCCAGGAGTTTCCTCTGTAAATCCTGGGAATTCTGTTGGGGTTCCTACTGGGAATCTTCCGGGAATTTCTTCTAGGAATCCTCCAGGACCATTATCTGGACATTTTCCAGAACTTTCGTCGAGCAACCATTCAAGAGTTCCTTCTCAGAGTCCTCCAAGAGTTTCCTCTAGAAATCCTACAGAAGTTGTTACTGGGTATTATCTAAAAATTTCTTCAACGAGTAAGGTGTTTATTCCTTTAGAAAGTTCCTACTGGCAATCCTTAAGAACTATCTTCTGGGAATCCTGCAGGGCTGTCTTCAGAGAACCCTCGAGGTGAAGTATTTACTCGGTATCCTCCAAGAATTCCTTCAGATAATCATCCACGTGTTCGTTTTGGGAATCTTGCAAGAGTTGAGAAGAATCCCTTCCGGAAATCCTCCACGTATTCATACTGAGAATCCTGCAGGAGTTCTTACCCGGAAACTTCAATATTTCCTTCTGTTAATCCTCCAGGATTTTCTTCTGAGAATCTACCTGGACTATCGTATGAGAATCCATCGAGTATTGCTTTTGGGAATCCTCCCGGAGTTTTCGCTGTGAATCCTTCAGAAGTTTCTACTCGATATCCTCCAAGAATTGCTTCAGATAATCATCCACGTGTTTTCTTGGAATTCTGGGAATCTTGCAGGAGTTTCTACTGTAAATCCTTTAAGAATCCCCACTGGGAATCCTTTAAGACTTCCTTCTGAGAATCCAAGGAACTTCTGTGACTTACGTCTGAAAATTTTAAGTTTTTTTTTCTGAGAATGTTCTAGGAAATTTCTCGGGAAATCCTCCAGAATTTTATCTTGGTTATACTTCAATAGTTCTTTCAGAGAATCCACCAGGGGTTCATTATGTAAAACCTAAAGGATCACTTGAGAACCCTCTAGACTTATATCTGGGAATCCTTCAAGGATTCCTTCAGACAGTCATTCAGAAGTTTCCTCTGGAAATTCTCCAGAACTTCCTCCCAAGCAGCACCTGCAACATCATGCAGATTGTGGCTTTCTATGCTTTGGTCTAAATGAGTTGCACTAGAAGCACACGAAACTTCCATCTTGTCAATTGAGTTGCATTTAAACTCCGAAATCCGTAAAGTTGCGGCTTTGTTTCATAGAAATCACAAATTACCACGTGTTTGACATCGATCTGTGGAGGCGGAGCTTACGTATTGCTCGCAAGTGATAATACAGTCAGCTTACATTAAATGTGTTATGTAACATGCATGAAACATCTAACTCTGGTTTGTTTGTTCAGATTAGGTTCCATATGCGTTACAGAAAACTTGAGCGTCTTTTCATTTTGACAGTTCTCTAACTTGTGACAAGAGAAGGTGCAATAAAGTAACAAGTAACTTCAGTAGCTTTTATGGTGTGTTGACCATCGATTCTCTCACAGAGCTTTTGGTGTAGTATGTAAGGTGAGTAGATAATACTCCTGGTGTCCATGGTTCGAGTCTGGACAAAATCTTTTCCCAACTTTTTTATCATTCCTCCTCGTTTATGTTACATAAGAATTCAGAATCTGCACTTTTTGGGTTTCAAAGAAGAAGCAATTGTGTTCTGTCGTCCGTAATACGGACAGTGAATAAATTGCACTAAGGTTGCTGTTACTGGGTTAGCAACAAGTCGTGTTGCTTGGGCTACTGCTTATACTCCACTAATTTCTTCAGAGTATACTCCAGTTATTCATTCTGGAATCATGCATGAGTTCTTACTGATAATCCTTCAACCATTCCTTCTGAGATTCCTCCAGGAGTTATCATTGTAAATCATCCTGAATTTCCTTCTAAAATCCCCCTTCTGAGAGCTCTTCTGGAGTTAATTCTGGCGAACTTCAAGGAGTTCTTTCTGGAAATTCTCCAGAAATACTAAATGAACATCCTCCACAATTTCCTTGTGAGAATCCTTTAAAAGTTCCCTCTGGGAATTTTTCGGTTTTTTTTAGGAATTCCTGAATTTTTCATTCTTGTTGTGCTTCCTCCAGGATATCCATTATAAATTCCATGTGGGAATCTTTTAAGGACTTTCTTCTGGGAATCCTCCGGGAGTTATCTCTGGTAGTTATCCACAAGTTCCTTCTGGGAGCTCACCTAGAGTTAATTCTGGGAATCTTCAAGGAGTTCTTTCTGGAGATCCTCCAGAAGTTCTAAATTCAAATCCTTCACTAGTTCCTTGTAAGAATTCTTCAGATGTTCCCTCAGGGAGTTATTCAGGACCTGATATCCATCCTGTGGGAATCTTCCAGAGAGTTTTATAGGCATTCTTCAGGAAATTCCTTTGGGAATTCTCAGACGCAATTAGTGAAGAAATCACTGGATGTAGGTAACACAGCGTAACAAAAATAACTTTTGGTCTGTCTCAAGAGCAGTGGCGATTCCCTAACCTCAACTCTACCTGTTCAACGAATGCAAATTCTTGATTATTCTCTTTAAATTGGCTTGTAATTTGTAGGAAATGACGAGAATAGCCGTTTCCGCCCATTTTTAATTTGACTCTGATCCTGAATTCTCCATAAATACAATTTTTGGGGTCGTTGAACAGGTAAAAAGTGAGGTTACGAGACGCCACTGCTCAAGAGCAAACTTATGTGTCTCTGACAGATTTTGGACCGCTGAATCCGGGATCAGATTTGCTCCAGCACGTCACAATTTTGAGCTATACCTCAAATTATAGGGCAAAATATGCGATTTTGGGCTTTTTTGACTGCAAACCATCAAGCATGGAAATATATTTTTTAACCAATCAAAGCCAATTTAACCAAAACAAATTTATCGGTCAATCAACATCTAAATTAACGAAACATGCAAAATATTTTGTATTACCAAATCGAATTTGATCGGTACATTTCCCTGGGTATTCCCGGATTTTTTTTTTCTGGTAGTAAATACCCTGATCAGTGAATCAAAATTCAACCATCGCGCAACAATAATGACAATGTCGCAACCTGTAATTGTTGCGACAAACAAACCCATGCGACATAAGTTTGTCCCAACTTGAAAATAATGGGATTAACATCGTACACCACGAGTTTAGAGATTTTTAAGCCTTGCATTGCGATTTTCGAACGGTAACTTCGAGTCGGTAAACACTGCAACTCTGGGGAAGCTCTATCATCAAACAGTTTCGACTTTGGGTTAGCAATAATTGATAATTCACGAGTTGAAAAGTACGCAACAAATTCAGCTTCCGTTTTGTCTGCAACAAAAAATTTCGAGATCATGTCATTATCTGTTACCAGTAGGGATAAAGAGTAATCGTCACACCTTCTTTGTTGCTTGTTTTGTGCCTCTTTTGTCTGACAATTCTCTTCACTGACCCTGATACAACTATCTGGGAGTCGACTACTAAGTATCAACAAAATAATGTTGAATGGTTAATTCTTTATGACTTTTTCAATAATATCTTCACTCAAGAACATCTACTTTCTAGGACCCAAACGCGAAAGTTTCGGTTTGAATTTACAATTATTGAGCCTAGTATTAAATTATTTGAATATTTTAGCTGATAACACCGTGAGGATCTGTGAAAGTTATGACTACTATTTAGGGAGAGGTTCCAGATCCAGAAGAAACTGCGGTTAAAAAGATTCAACGCACAAAATGTACTATGTACCGGACACTAGCCAGACCGGTGGTCCAATGCTGATACAAGATATGAACCATGCTCGAGGAGGACCAGACTTGAGAGCTTTTGAGCGACGAGCGCTAACGATGATCTTTATGGTGAGGAGCGGACCTGGTGTGATGGTTAGAACACTTGACTATCACGCCGAGGACCTGGGATCGAATCCCAATTCCGACAAACTCTCAAAATGTGAGTTCTTCCTTCGGAAGGGAAGTGAAGCGTGGGTCCCGAGATGAACTAGTCTAGGGCTAAAAATCTCGTTAATACAGATAAAAAAAATCTTTATGGTTTGCAGGAGAATGGTGTGTGGCGGCGAAGGATGTTGCCAGAAGCCGGATGTTGGTGTCGGGAATCCGGCAGAGCAGCGAGCGATATAGGGAAGCAAGAATAGCCGAAAAACGAATCCACCGCAAAAAGAGAGCACGAGAAAAATGTGATTACTCAGGCACAAAAGAGTATGGAACAGAAGGATATGCGGAAGTTTTACGGAACTGCCAATGGCGTACGGAGATGGACAGCGCCTTCTCCCGAAATGTGTATTGTCCGAGATGGAAACTTCCTGACAGAAGAAACAATGTTGGCTGCCAGGTGGAGAGAGCACTTTGAGGATTTTTTGGACGGTGGAAATGGAAGAGCAACAGACAGAATTCAAATCGACGACGAAGGACAGTGCAACCTATAACGCTAGACGAGGTCAAGACAGCCATTAGAGGGCTGAAGAACAACAGGGCTGCTGGGAAGTGCAAACTTCTCAAGCACGATAATATTATATTGATATGGATTACCAAAACATTATTAGATTAAATATGTGTTAAGGCATTCATCGTTAGGTAACATTAAGTTAACTCGCTGTTTCATTTTACCCCACCCGATTGAACTTTCCACGGTGTTCTTTATGTCCAAATCATATCATGCCCAACTGTAAACATATCGTTACGTGCAAAACCGCGCCAAATTAAACCCATCAAAGTGTAAACAAACTTACACTACTACAACAACCTCCAGGAACTCACTCGAAAAGCACATGTCTCTGATTCATACTACAACAGTCGCGAGCAACTACACTCTACTACACATAAGGCACTCAATTATCGTTGTTTGTTGCCATGCTGCCTTACTCACTATGTTGCTATGCTGTTCGCATGTTGCTCTTTATGCTTCATCCTTCTTGTTACGAAAACGTAGAAAATAGGCGTCGTATGATGCCACCAACACCTATCCGTCTTTTCTTGTTTTAATCGTTGAGAAGAACAGAGGGTGACTGGGAGAACTTTGAAGAAAATTTTCATGATTTGTCTTTCTAACAATGGGTTGGAAGAAAGAAAATAAAAAAAAACGATAACGTTCGAGATATGATATGAGCCATGTGAC
The DNA here is from genome assembly GCF_035046485.1 of Aedes albopictus. Taxonomy (NCBI): domain Eukaryota; kingdom Metazoa; phylum Arthropoda; class Insecta; order Diptera; family Culicidae; genus Aedes; species Aedes albopictus. Next base: position 86,102,328 of record NC_085137.1, on the reverse strand, counting down.
GTGTTGGATATTTTTCGACATTTCTCTCGCGTCTCTCGGCGGCTGACAGGGTGTAAATTTTCCGGATCAAACGACGTCGTCGCAAGAATTTCAGCGCAAACGATGTGGCGACAATCCGCTGAAAAGGGTGACTAATTTTTGCACGGGGAACGGCTCTCTAAATGGCCGCTAATTGGGGGGTGACTAATGCCAAAATCGCTACAGGTAATGGAGATATTTTTTCTTCGAGCAACTGCCAATAAATGTACGATGCAAAACACCCACCTGGAACCTCCTTCGCTAAATTAGCAGCCTGATGGGATGTAATTTTCCGCAATCTTGAGGAACATTCTATTTCCATTTGACTTCCATGTTGTTGGCTCGAGAGAGCTGGGCGACGGTGGATTATTAGCTTTTCAGTTATTTTTATAATATCAAGTTACGACAAGCACCACACAGTCACGACGGCAGCAAATTGGTTATGCAAAATCGCGAGCGAGTAAATCCAATAAGGCCATTTCCGATACGTTAGGGCTCAACTTCAAACACAGAACGGGTGCAAGGTAAATACTTTGACGGAGTAATAAGTACGCTCAGAAGGATTGTGAATGAAAACGAACACAAACGGTGGGCGCAAGCTGGCGATGATTGGGCTTCCCTTTATGAACTGTTATTTTCTGGGTGATATTGTGTATGTAGTTATAAGGGACACAAGGCAACATAGCAGAAAGAGTGAATGCCGTTGAATTGCACCATGAGTGGTGGCACATGCTCACAAAAGAATTGACACTAGCAGTGCATGAAAATGATGTGTATTGCCAGGGATACCCGGATGAGTCGAAAGTTTGAACCATTTAAATGCAGAACTCACAATACACAAGTTCAGCACATTACGACAAATCTAGTACTTCATTGATCGTGTTCTATTGGGGCACACACATTTGTATTTTAATGTAATAACCGGATATCGATACGATATGGTTAAATTTTAAATCCTATAAATCGCCATTATAGATACTAAAAAAAACAATCGAAGGTATTGATCAACAGTTAGGGTGCACAGTCTTATTTATATCTAGGAATTTCACCCAATAACTCATCCAAAATACTCCAAGCCTTATCATCAAAAAGTTTTACAATTGCTCTTCAGCAGACCCTTTGCCAACAGCAATATTCCACCAAAAATGGGGATTCGACACGATACTCTAATAGGGATCTTATCAATAAATCTAAACAAATTTATCTTGATAAACTTCCAAAAATGTCTTTACAGATAACAATGAGCTTCTTTTTTCATAGATATATAAATGTACTGAGTGACTCTATCGAAAACTATCTTCTTTTTGAATCATTGGGTCGTAGTTCGATGATGATTACTAGCCCTAGAGAGGCTGTCCTTCAGAGTCTCTGCCGGAATTTATCTTGGAAGATTACTTCCAGTGATGCTCCCGGGATGTCGCTCAGGGTTTTTTAGAGCTTATCCGCGTCTCAAGATTGATTGATTGATTTAGCTTTATTGTAGAGACTTTCAGCCCTTGGTTGGTTCGTCTCTTTGTGGTCAATATATTTTTAGGGGTTTTCTCAGAGTTCCTTTTGGGATTTGTACAGGAGTTATTATTATTATTTCTTATGAAATTCTTCCCTTGATTTTACAGGCTTTTCCTCGTAGTTGTTTTCGGGACTTTTTGCTGTGATTGTCTTAGGATTTCTCTCAGAGATTTTTCCAGGATTACTTCAAGTTCTTCCCAGAATCCCTGCCTAAATTTTTTTTCTCGGAATACGCTGGAACTTTCCAGGGACATTCAGACATTGTAGGATGTCAGAGTGTTCACGCAAATGTCTCACCCTATCAATGAAGATTATATATTTCACGTTCAAATGTCGCTAAATGTTTACTTATGTAAGGTACCCCGGGGCAAGTGGGACCTAAAAAAGTGCTAATTTGGTTTTGTCATGCCAAAAGTTTCAGAACACAAATTCTCTAATAATTCCAATGAACACAAAAGACGTTGTTGATATATTTGTACTTATTAACGTGCATTAAAACTGTTTCAAAATTTTTACATTCCATATATTATGCATATAATGAAAAGTGTAGAAGATCTTCATTTACTGCGTTTCACGGGGCAAGTGGGACCTATTCAGAGTATTTGTTCAAAGGGCTGCATATAAGATGAAAAAAATAAGGTAACATAAATCATAAATCTCTTATATGAATGACTATGTTTAGAAATTAAAATAAGAAGAGGTTTATGGTATCATGCATAAATTACGTAACACATAACGAATCGCTGGGGGAAGTTGAATCAACTTTAGCAGCTCATGCAAAATAAATTGATTTTTTTATACAAAAAGCGCCGTAGTGAAGAGACGAAAGATTTCGAAACTTGGTCTCTATATTATATAGTTGATGATTCTCACCAATAGTAAATCTGGGGTTTCAAGATTTTCAGTAATATCTTCTCCCTTACATAATCTTACGATTATTAAATAATGTTTTTTTATCATTAATTTTGAAAAGGCCTTTTCCCTATTTTAATTTTTTATGGACGGTTCTCGAATGCTCAGAAGAATGCATTATGCAGCGATAAGTGAAAAAAATGGAAGATATTCAGAAAAAAAAACATAAAAAAACATGCTTTTGATTTTTTTTTGTTTTACCCAAGGTTTTACCATTTTTAACAAGAATTTCATCATCTAAATAGAGGTAATAAAGTATAATTCAACAGTAGATTACTTAACGCGTCAATTTTTATTGACTTTCGTGCTAATTTCATCTTAGGCTGGACAAGGCGAGATGAACCCATACAATTGTGTTTGTTTATTCTCATAGGTCCCACTTGCCCCAGATAGCGAAATGCACTGGGGCAAGTGAGAACAGTGAACTAAAGGTAATAAATAAAAATAAAATACAGCTTTTTCGCTTGAAATCATTTGCATGAACTCCAAATACTATCCTGAAACCAAAAAAGTATTTGTAGAATAACAAATCTATTTTTAAACGACGAGTGTAGTAGAGCACGTCAATCTTACCTAGTGAATTGAAAATTACATATGAACAACAATAACGTATATGGTCTCTTTATCGTTGGAACAATAACTTTTTTACTATTCAAAGTATCCGTAGGTGTGATACCTATGTTTTCCATGAAGAATGTTAGTCTTAAAAATAGGGTAATTCGCTAATTGTTGAACACTACCCAAATGTTGAACAGTTTCTGAATATTTTATTATAAATCTTACTTAAGTAATTTTCATCCAACGTAAACGTATGATGCAGATGCATATACGTGTGGGTCACGATATTGCTCTAATTAAGTTACAAAATTATACATATTTTTCGTCAAAAAAATTGATTGAAAATTTTGTACCGCTGATGACACGAAAACTGCACAATTCTTAGGAATAATTTTAAGAAATTGCTGTTACGAACTAAGCTTTGCGGGCAAATCTACCACAAATATCAAAGGCACGCCATAGTTACAAGTACTGGAAGGATGTCATTAACAGTTTAACATTGTTTAAAATAACATTTTAATTGTAATTTAATTTGAAAAAAATATTTTTCTTATCACACTATCATTATGCATCCATGATCCAATTGTTGAACACTGGCATAACCTACGATGTTAGCATGACTGCTAGATTTTTTTTTTCAGTTTACCTAACCGTACATTTCGTGGGGTTTCAAAGACGTTCCAGGGATGTTCCAGGGGTGTTCCAGTGGGCTTCAGAAAGATTCCAGTGGTTCTCAATGGGTTTCAAGGGCGTTTAAGAGGTGTTCAAGAGGCATTCAGAGTGTTAGGGGGTCCCAGGAGTATTTCA
>NC_085137.1:86058777-86098024 GCF_035046485.1 Aedes albopictus | reverse complement strand
CAAGGAAGGTTTATGAGACAAAAAATAACATGAAAAAATTGAGTTTTTTTGAGAATCTGGTTTTTGTGCATTTTGAACGGGGACTTGGACTTGACTAGGGACTTGAAACGTCAAAAAACGCAGTAGGCAAGACAAAGTTTGCCGGGTACAGCTAGTTTTAACTAAAAACTGCTCCAAAATGTCCACCATTAACATTAAGACCGCAAAATTTGAAATCTAAGTTTCTATCAATAAAAACGGAACGCATATCATCTGAAATTGTTCCAAGATTTAAATTATTGCGTTGGATCAACAATATAAATTTTATTTTTCAGCTTTCAAAAGTCTTCAAAAGTCTTCACGGAATTTGAAATGTCTTCAGTATGTCTTCACAAAAATAAATGTCTTCACAGAAGTTCAAATGTTTTCAAATAGAAGACATGTCTTCACACCTGGCATCCCTGTTCATGAGCGTTGGACGTCAAAATTTGAGAACATCAACAAATGCCTTCCAGCATATTTTGAGAACTGTCATAGAAGTTGTGGTAACCGCGTGCGTTAAGAACGAGAGTGTACAAAAGACTGATTGTTCGGCTGCTGCGCTGATGCGCGTTAGCCAGCTATCGCGCCACAATGAATGTGCATGCATGCATACTAATGCGCTGTGCTAGGTGAACAAGTAAGACACTCGTCACCACATCCCCCTTTCTTTATTCTAAATGTCTGGTTTTAACTGTTCTCATGTTCAACTAACCCTTTGGATTTTCTAATGTAGTTAGTTCTCTTAACACATATGGTCAGCAAAAAGTCATATTTGTTATTCATTAGTTTAACACATTCCTCGATGTTGCTTCTAATGGAATAATGATACCTATTGGCTTTTTATGAATCTTCCCAACACTGTATTGTATGATTGTGTCCATCTATACTGAATCAGTATTACTGATGTATCTAATAATGACCAATTCTTACTATTATTTCTGAATTGTGTAGAATTGTAGAACAGCTACTCTCTCTCCCTTTCTTTAATTTTATTATATATTTCTTTTTATTATTAACACTACAATCGCCTTGTTTTATTTAGTTTTAGTTTCGCTTACTCAGAGAAAAATATTCACACACACTTTCCACTTTTTGTTAGAGTAAGTTCATCAATATTTTTTTTTATATATATAAGCTTCCAGCTTTCACACATTCACTTTTAGGAAATATCGTGCACCAATTGTACTTTACCAGTGCTACACGTACTCAGTCAATTGAATCAACTTTGAGCGCTTTTAGTGAATTTAATCACAGCTCTTCAATATGCAGCCATTGTTTACTGGCTGTCTTTAACCTTCCTATTACATCAGGTTGGGAATAGCTTGCTGACGTAGTGTACGATATCGGTCAAAAATGACCCTAATGCCAAAGAAGAGCTAACAATTCCGAACGTTGTACACTATGAGCATTGCCTAAAAAAATCCAAATGAAATAAACACCTTTTTCAAAGGATTACAATCATTACATCATACATCCACCTACATACATACATAGATCCACAGATCGGGTTAATGTCACCAAAATTGCATTCGCATCGTGCTATGGAGTTAACGACGTTCCTAACGTATCGGACTCCCAATATCCACAAAAATGTTCTGAAGGTGTTTTATTTATTATTATTATTTTTTTTTTAACGTCAGTGTACGTTTGGTGTTTTATAATAGCTCAGCGATTTTCAAAGTTAAACAAATTCATATAAAATAATACATATGCCTGCTATTCATCACAATTGATACCATGTATAATTTAGCTCAACGAAATATGTGATTACAACAACAAATAATGACTGGTTCAGTTGGGATATAAAACATCAAATTGAATGGTTCCTCCAGTAACGAACATTTGAATGAAATGCGATTATTTTGTCCAAAAACGAAAATAAGATTGATTCAATCAATCCCTGTTACTGGTATGGGCCGGACTAAAAAGTTTCCTGTTGATTGTTATCCTGACTTTATAACTCCAGAGCACAAAAAATTGGTATTTGTTTTTCGTTTGTCAATTTGTTATTTCGTACCTAGCGATGAGTCTCTTCGAGTAGTCTTGCAAAATGTCAGAATATTAGAAATAATAAACTGATAACCCTCCAGCAGCCGCGTCTCCGACCGCTCTCAGCGACAGCACGCTTATGCTGTGTACCACAATGATGCGTGTACTCAGTCAGTACACGACGCGACCACTTCCGGGCTAATTGTTTCCTTCCATAGATTTACTCTAATAAACCAACACCATACACGGACCGTAATATAGATGGTTCAACAATACCGCATACTGTTCGAATTGTATCCCGAATTGGTGCTTAAGCACGTCTTATGGATATCGTTTATGCCGGTATGTACCAATTTAGCAACTTATACTAAGTAGAAATTGTCATCAACATCAGATGTCTTTCCATGTCATCATACGCCGTGAAGAATGATATACGCAATATTCAAATGTAGCATTCAAGATTACTGTAAGCACTGTTTTCGCTGTAATTTCATAACATATTTTTTTTCTGTGTGAAGTGAATTAAATCGCAGTCTCTTATTTCTACTCTCAGTGAATTCAATCACAATTTCAACTATACATACTATCCAATCAGTATCATTCATTCGTTGTTTTCTTCTCTGAACGGTAGTGAATTTAATCACAACATTATTTGTACTCTCAGTAAATTGAATCACTTCTTATCTTCCTTTTTTTTTCTTCTTCCTGTTAGTGAATTTAATCACAAATTTGTTGGCTTAATAATTAAATCAAATGCCCTAATCTTAATACACATACTTTCGGTGACACTTCTTCAGCAGATTCCGTGCGTTCTGACAGTGTTGCATTTTCACCATTTTCCTGGTCATGAGATGTATGTTGCCTGTATACAATTGTACTGTGTTCTGATAATCGTTGGCCAAAACCAAAACTGATGGCAAAACGAAAGTGATGAAAAGTGCGAATAATTTTGTAAACATCTACGGTACCGCAACACGATCGTTCATTCGTGTGCAGCCATACGGAATGGATTCATTGCACAAAGTATTGCACGAACGCTCGAGACGCACACACGAATAACATTCATGTATACCATTTGCACAAACCTTCCAGCCAATGATGTATCGTGATGAGGACTCGAATCCGAATGCGATAGAAATGACGATTGACTTCAAGACGTACGCTTAACAATGAAAAAGAATAACCAAAACGAATGATCGGTGTCCAACCTAATGGTGTGCTGCTCGTACGGGCGCCTGTATGATACAATAGATAGTGACAGAGCGTTCATTAGTAACAACGAATCAACGCACCTTATCCCTTTTTGTCAGAATCCCAGTGCGTCCTTTCTCTACAATCTACATCATTTTTTCAGTGAATTTAATCACATTCCATTCTTCTGGTTTCCAAGTGAATCAAATCACGACCATATCTATATGCTTTCGTGGAAATTGTACACAACAGCCTCAATGCGCATCTAGTGAATTTAATCACAGTCCAATCAAAACTATTTGATTTTTCTATGGATTAGATGAGTCTTGATAACGTGATATACAGGTAAACAGCAATCCGAATCGGAAACGCCTGAAACTTCTCTAATGTATATACTGCAAGTCTATGTACGACGTTTTCAACCTGAAAGACCAAATTAAAATAATAGAAGCAAGCGGGCATGTATAAGCACTACATGTGTAGATATTTTGCATGACAACACTGAGAGTGTCTGGGTTCAATTATATTCGTTTCAAGAACTTTTGTAGCGGAAATTTGCTTGACTTCCCCGGCATAGAGCATCTCGCGCCTGCTACACGATGTACAGGAAAACTCTCAGTTTATAATCTTGGAAATGCAAATAGTGCACTAAGCTCTGGCTAAACATTTGATTTTTTTTTCGGTGCAAATGCTTTAGTAACACGTTAAATACTCGTTTTCTCTGTTAAACGTTGGGTAACTCAATACAGCAACATTTACCATACCGGGTTTATCAATCATACGTGAATATATTCTGGAAATATCTACTAGAAACCAATATCACTCTTGGAATACAGAATACGTCCTATTTTTTATTATTTTTTTTTTTTTGTTGTTCAGGTATATACAGATTATTGTTTGTTATATATCTACGCTGAAATGGAACCAGAATACATTACTTCATACTGCTATTTGTGGTTTGATATTTATTTGAAACTAGTTGCAGAATTGCGTTTATCACCGCCCAGCAAACTGTAGATTTAGATTTAGGAGCAATACGTTATTTTATAGATTAAGCTGTATTTGAACAAACGGAAACAAACTTTGTTTAAGGACATAAGTAGGCATTAGTTAAAACTAAATCGCAACTTCTTCGTCAATTACCCACACAATTAGTATATCTAACACTACTGTAAGCTCACAACCGTCTTTAGCCATGCGCTAGAAGTTTTTTTCGAATAATGGACCAAACCCTCGTGCCTTACGGTGAATCTATCATCTAATGAATAGAATTTATTAGCTGGTACGGAACGATCAGTTTACACTTGCAGTAATCGCGTTTAATCTCAAGTGAATTCAATCACGGTACCACGATCTAGTGAATTCAATCACATTATCTACATAATTTCATATCATACAAATGAATCATCAGAACTCTGTTCTGATTTCAAAATAGTAACAGTAGAAATGGTAGCTGTTTGATCTCGCACTGTCGCCGGCGTCTAGCATGCAGAGCGTGTGCAGAAGCAGCCCATAGAAGAGCCACCGCTTTGACACCACAGCAGCTTGATTGTGCGTTGGGCTCCATACACGCGGCAGAGCAGCGCACCGCTGCTATTTACTATTATTTAATTTCATTTACATTGTCCGTACTATTGCTGACGCCTATTAAGGCGGCAGCTGATTTCATGTAGAATTAGTTGTAAGAATCGAACCACCACAGAGCAGGAGCACTGCCTCTCTGTGGTGCGCAATAAACGTGAGTTAAAAGTAGTCCGTCGTCGTCTCTTCTCCGGGAGAACATTACACAACGTGGGGCCTTTTCTACCGCTGGACGAAACAATAGCATTTTATATATTTCAAAAACTTTGTGTTTTTAGTTGGCTTAACTTGACTGAGGCCACGGAGTACAAGCGCTATGCAATATAGTACGTCAGTACTAAATTCAGTAGTACTTAGCGAACAAAAGCACTTCAAAATGTCCAAAATACAGCACAGAACATTGAATCACATAGGTACGTACCTTTCTGCCCGTTTCCATTTTACCTTCCCTGATCAATCGTTTTCATTGCAGTTCTCTTAATCACAGAAACAAACGATGATGTGCGTTCTGAAATCTGCGTAACAATCCACCAACATTTTTTTTTTTTTGTTTTACTAATTCCAATTTGACTGAATCGCATTATTCACACTGCGATTACGCTCTTTGTCACACACATGTCTTTGTTTTGTGCTCTGCTCGCACGCGCAAGGCACAAGCAAGAAAAAAACCAAGGTCACCATCACCCGATGCTGTGGCGTCATTAGGCCACGCTACGATTTCATTACCATTTTTTTTCTTTAATTATTATTTATTGAATATTCACTATCTCACTACACTAATTCATATATATTTTATTTTCTTTCATATTCTTTTAGCCATTTCCGTTAGGAAAAAAAATCTTCACTCTCACTAGAAACAGATTCTATTCGCTCTGTTGCCCTTCTTTACTTTTCCTCTTCACGCATTTTGTTCGGTAATTTGCTGCATTGAAACTCATAATCACTTTAACCAAACAATAATGCACGGATCAATTATACATTGCGCTAAATATCGATTTGGTAAAGCCGAAAAAACCACGCGATTCCGTATTTTTTTATCCTCGTCGCCACTTGTGGTAACCGCGTGCGTTAAGAACGAGAGTGTACAAAAGACTGATTGTTCGGCTGCTGCGCTGATGCGCGTTAGCCAGCTATCGCGCCACAATGAATGTGCATGCATGCATACTAATGCGCTGTGCTAGGTGAACAAGTAAGACACTCGTCACCACAGAAGTAAAGAAAACTGCGAGTTCGATCGCATGCATTCAGTTTTCGAACTCGCGGTGGTGAAGTTAAGTTTTTGCACAAGCGCCGTTTGGAAGTGTTTTTTTCTCGATTTATTTGAAGAAATTGTTGCATAGAAGTGGTGTTTGAGATAGTTGGAGTACATAGTGAAGAGAAGTGTTACTGTTATCGAGGAAAAACTAGGGGATTATAGAGAAATAGTGTGGGGAAATTTGGAAGCGAAAGGACGCTGAAACAGTGGTGAAGAAGAAGAGAAGGAACGGCCGAATAGTGGAGCAGGAATGGGAGGCGATGTGGATCCAGGTGGAAGCAGTGTAAACACTGGAGCAATACCGAAGGAAACACGGCGAGAATGTACCAGGATGAACGTAGACGGAATTGACGGAAAAAATGAGGCGAATGCCAACCCCAAGAAGCACATCAACATAACCTACAACAACAACGACAGTGGACCGTATCGCATCTACTGCGAGCTGCGTGATAACAAGGGTGGAACCTTGAAAATCAACAAGTTCTCCCTAGGATCGGAATTGCGTAAACTGGATGGATTTAAAATGTTCATCACAGATATGAAATACGTAGGTCGGCATAAGATTCTGGTGTTTTTGAGCAGTTATGCGAGAGCGAACCTTCTCATGGAAACCATCAACAACGGAAACGGACCATACCGGGCGTACATTCCACTGCACTTGGTGAGTGTTACCGGTGTTGTTCCTGGCATCCCAACCGAACTTGACGTGGAAGACATCAAGAACGACCTGAATTGCGATGTGCCGATCATGGACGTCAGACGTATGACGAGGAAAGGTGAAAACGGAGAAAGGATTCCTATCAATCGCATAAGTGTCACATTCAGAGCGAACGAACTCCCTGAAAAGGTGAGGTTCTTCTGTTGTGTCAGCAAAGTCGTTCCGTTCATCCCACGGGTAGTTCTATGCCTGAACTGCCTGCGCTTCGGGCACCAACAAAATAATTGCAGGGGAGCAAAGCGTTGTGACAGATGTACACAACGACATGAGGACGAGACAGTATGTCAAAAAGCAGTGGTATGTGCTCACTGCAGAAGTAGCGACCACAACTCTAAGGACGAGAAGTGCCCCGAAAGAAAAAGGCAATTGGACATCAAGTCATTGATGGCCAAACGAAGCCTTACATACACAGAAGCAAGCCAACAAGTTCCGGTTCTTACCAGGAATATGTATGAGCCACTGAGCACAGATGCCGCGGATTTTCCGGATCTAACCGAGAGTTTTGCATCGATGACGAATGGAAGGTACACCTGGAAAGATCCATTGAAAGAACAATGGATCAAAACCAACCAAGAGCGAAAAGCAATCCAAGCGGCGGTGAAGCTACATAAGGAGCAACCAAAAATAGCTAACAAACGACCACGAGTAGACAAAAAGGAAAACACAGCGGCAGCAGCAACCACCGACCAGCGTAACGCCTTAGTTAGGGATGGACCAAACCCAACTACGAGCGGGACGGCACTGAATAATCCGCACAGCGTGTCAGAAAAAGAACGTTGGGATGAAATGTTGAAAGAAGCCCGGAAGGAAGCTCAGGCAACGACACAAAAAACCCTGCAAGAAACTATGATGAGTTTCTACTCCGATTTTATCGGAATGCTGGGCTCACAAGAAGATGTTAAGAGCATGTTTAAAGAATGCACTAAAAAACACTTCAATCTAGCGAATACTGTAGTATTGAACCGATATAGTGGCAATACCAAATAAAAATCTAAAAATGGCGATGTCGTGTTTCAAAATTTTTCAAGCGAACGTCCAAAGTCTAGCGAAAAACAAAGCAGAAGTGCACCGGATACTCACAGCTAACAACTATACAGCAGCTTTTCTGTCTGAAACGTGGACGAATGCAGATATGGAGGATAGCAACAGGTACAGAATAGCAGATTTCCACTTCGTTCCTCATTCAAGGGACGACAATTACGGGGGAGTTGGAATCTACCTGAACGTGGACTGGAACTACCAACGAATAACCGCTCCAACAGTATCACACTATACACAAATAGTGATGATAAAAGTGATCCAATATGATCTTGTGTTATGTGCAGTCTACGTTAGCCCATCGATTTCTGCGGTGGAGTATAACAATGACATCCAGCAATTATTCGCGGCCCTGACAAGATATAAGAAGGTGGTTATTGGTGGAGATTTTAACTCACACCATGTAACGTGGGGAGACAGCATCTGCGACACACGAGGACAGACGCTTATGGACGAAATCAACAGTAGCGGTTTCCTGATCCTAAACGATGGTTCCCGTACATTTGTACCACTACAGCTCAACCGGCGATCAACGGCAATAGATATCACGCTGTGCTCCACGGAATTATTCGGAAATGTGGACTGGAACGTTCTCGACTACGGAGTTGGAGGAGATCATTTAGGAATTAATATTGAGCTAAACCGGGTAAGCATTTCGCACCGCAAATTCTTTTTCGATAAAAAGAAAATATCAGAAGAAGTCGGCAAGTTGGAAGCCATCCAAATTGCCAACATCAACGACCTTGGAAGCTGTGTTAGGCGAATTCAGAAGAAGCATCGAAGGAGAGACAACAAAGAACCTAAGTACTGGTGGTCCACAGAGGTGGATCAGGCTTGGCAGGAAAAGACAGCAGCGAGAAGGGAGTTCAACCGGGCTTCAAGTCAAGAAAATCTGTTGGAGTTCAAACGCAAAGCGGCTATCTTCCAAAGAAAAAAGCGAGAAGAAATCAGAAGAAAGTTAGAAGCGCTGCCGGATGAAGTCGGACCTTTCACAGATTCTAAGGAGTTGTGGTACAAGGTCGGAAAGTTAACAGGAAAACGCATCTACAGAAAGGAAAACAACATACTATATGAGGATGAAGCGAAGGCGCAAACATTCCTGGATGTACACTTCGGGAAGCACGATCCGAGACCAACCGGGCCAACAATACCATATGGGAATGACGACCTGCTATCAGTGGGAAAGTGGACAGATATTCTCAACTCTAAGAAGAAAACATCGGCACCAGGTGAAGACGGACTATCGTATGAGATACTTCGCCTTCTTAACCCGGAAGTGGTGAAAAAATCGATCGAGCTCTTAAATGGGATGTGGAGACGAAGCTGCTTAGACGAATCACTGAAGAAGATAAAGGTAGTAGCTATACCCAAGCCAGGCAGAGACCAGAACCTACCTACGAGCAAAAGGCCAATCTCGTTGGTACCAACGCTAACAAAAATAGCAAATACTGCGGTCAAGGAAAGATTGAGCAGACACCTTGAAACACAAAATGTGCTACCTGAAACGTCATTCGGTTTCCGAAAGCACCTATCCACACAGACATGCATCTCGTATGTCGTAAATTGGATCAAACAGAGTAAGAGAGAAGGCTTTGTTGCAGCTTTAGTGTGCATTGACCTCACGAATGCATTCAACGCAGTCCAGATTGACACCCTTGAGGACATTCTGTCCAATATACGAGTTCCACAGGATGTTCTGTCCTGGATATCGTCCTTCCTACGCAACCGGCAAATATGCCTTCATATGAAGAGCAAAATTATTACACGGACAGTCAACGATGGATTACCGCAGGGAGACGTACTGTCTCCAACATTGTTCAACGTATATACCCTGGATCTGCACAAGATCCAGAAAGAAGGTGTTATACTGGTTCAATATGCGGACGACTTTGGTATACTGGTCAAGGCCAAGAATCTGGGCAGGCTAAACGAAGTGGCCCAGGAATACGTCAACGAATTCACGGAAATGGCGAAAACACTCAACTTCGAAATCAATGCTGACAAGACGAAAACTCTCCTGTTTCAAAATAACGATAAACACCTGGAACTGAAAATAAATGGAATACCTGTTGAATCTGTGCGTAACCACAAATATCTGGGAATAGTGATGGACAGATACCTCAGTTTTGGAGTGCACATAAAAGAAATACGTGGCAAAGTACAGGACAGGCTGAACATGATCAAAGTTCTAAGCGGAATCAAAGCCGGCGCACACCCAGAAACGCTAATACGAATCTACAAGGCCCTATTCCGGAGTGTGTTGGAGTATGGATGTTCCATCCATGGAAACGCAAAAGCTACAAACCGCAAAATGCTCTCGGTGGTGAACAACCAATGTCTACGAAAGATAACCGGATCAACGCGAACAACTCCTTTGAACATCCTGGCGGCCCTTAGCGGGCAGGAACCAATTGAACTAAGACAACGTTATGTGACAGAAAGGGAAATAGTTCGATGTATAGCCAGAGATAACGTAGTTGCAAAACAATTGAAAGAGATCGCCGTGACTGAAAACCAAGACGAACTGGATCGGTACTCGTACACAGAGCAGCTCTTCGTGAAGAACAGAGACACGTTCAACAGCATTTGTAAAGAGAAATCCTTGCAAAACAGGATCAAGGTAGAAGTTGCATCCCACATAGAAGGCTTGACTGACTCTAAAAGTAACACGAATCCCGTGAAACTGAAACAGTTGGCACTTTTTGTTATGAATGGACGACATAGAGGAAGAGGTCGCATCTTCACAGATGCGTCCAAGGAAGGAACAGCATGTGGCGTAGGAATATTCATCGATGGAATCAGACAACGTTACCACTACAGGTTATCAAATGAAACAAGTATTACGTCAGCGGAGCTGATAGCGATAGAGAAGGCAAGCAGACTCATCGAGGCGATGCAGCTTGAAGAATTCGTTATATACACCGACTCCAAATCGGCATGCACTATATTAGAAAACGCACTGGAAGACAAACGAGGAGAGGAAATCGTGATAGACATTCTCACAATTTGCTCAAAGTGGAAGATCGCCGTGCAATGGATCCCAAGTCACGTTGGGATCGCAGGGAATGAGATTGCTGATCAATTAGCGAAAGCAGGCCTAACATCGAATAACACAATCGAAAACAAATTGCTTCAGAAGGACGCCCAGCTTTACTTCAAGAGGAAATTAGATGTACAGACAGCAGAATGGTATCACGAGTATTCGATAGAGAAGGGAAGAGGATTCTACGAAACACAACGGTGTTTCGTACCAACTCCTTGGTACAGCAAAACACAGTTAAATGGTCGCGAGGTCAGACTCATCAACCGATTGATGTCCGGCCATGATTACTCGAGATTTTGGCTGGCGAAGATGAAGATTCTCTCGGACCCGGATTGCGACTGGTGCCAAGAACCAGAGACAGCAGAACACAGTATCCTGTATTGCCCGAAATATGGGATACGCAGAATGGACTACAGCTTTGACAATAAATTCAGAACACTATCTGAGGTCTTCAAGACAAAGGACCTAAACATCTACAACGATATAGTCAAGTTTGTTCGTGATAACAAGTTGAATCTGTAAACTGTTTTCCGGCTCCCGGACTAAACGAAAGGAGGGCATATAGTCGGTGCGACTGGCCCTGACATCAGAATTGCCATGAACAGGCAGTTCAAAATAGAGAGAAGAAGAAGAAGAAGAAGAAGATCGCATGCGTCTGCCGCAAAAAAAGTAGTATTTTCGTGTAATTTATACAAATTTTGGTAAGTAAAACATATTTTCCTTTGTTGTTACCCACTGGCAATTCTTTTCCTTTCCTCCTCATTCCCAAATTTCAGCAAACTATTGATATTCAACCAAAATAATCACCCTTCCAGATTTACGCAATCGCCGTCCCCGGTGACAACCCGAGCAAAATGCGTCACGTAAAGTTCATCGCCCGTACGGTGCTGGTGCAGAACAACAACGTCGAGGAAGCTTGCCGGGTGCTGAACCGCATCCTTGGGAAAGAGGAAATCTTCGACCAGTTCCGCAGGACCCGCTTCTACGAGAAGCCATTCCAGACGAGGCGTCGGGTGAACTTCGAAAAGTGCAAAGCCATCTACAACGAGGACATGAACCGGAAGATTCAGTTCGTGCTGCGGAAGAACAGGGTGGACCCGTTCCCGGGATGTTCGTAGGAAAGAACGTCGCTCGGGTGGCAATGATCGGGGGCTGTTGGCATCCGGCGTTGGAATATTGTAAGAGTTAGTTGTAAATAACACTTCTAAGTGGATGTTAATCTGTTATTTTTATTAGATTGTGAACAGTTTCCTACATATGTACTAGCTTTGCTAAAAGGTTAATGACGAATCTTGTAGAAATGGCCAAATATTTCACCACACATAAATCATACCATAAAACGGACCGAATGTTGCAACGGGGCAAGAATTGCTGGAACCGTGCACAATAAAATCAGTTGCAAGGGTCTCACTTTTGGGTCCTGTCTCCCCGTGTGTGTCCCTCTTTAATTACTGTACCTATGATTCAAAACCAATTTTGATTTTGTTTATGTGAGAAAAGGTTACTTGTTTCTATTTGCCTCGCATTTTTTTCCATACATTTTCCAGTCATTTCATTTTTTTTTCTTACTTTTTATTCAGGGATTATCTGCCACTTCATTGATTTTACCAGTCTCCTAACAATTCTCACCAAACCTACCATAGATTTCTTCACTAACCTAATGAAAATTCTTCCAAACTTTCTGAATTATTTTCTGTGACAAGTATTTTCTCAGCACTCCGGACGTAACATCGTAATAATTTCAAAAGCATACAATAGAAATGGGGACATATAGGGTGGGGCGGGGCAAGATGGGTCAGTGCCATTTTTGGGCGCATTACTCATGTTTTGTTTAGATTAATAATTTTGTTAGATGACCAGCATGAATATACAAAAGTTTTGGGCATTGATTGAAAAATTATTCACTCTCATTGGAAATAAAAAATAAAATGGTTTTTAGCCATTTTTCTTATGCGATACATTCCATATAATCTCCATATAAACGGCCGCGGGGCAAGATGGGTCACCTTCAATTTTGAACGTATTTTTGGAGCATTCAAAAGTTATTTATTTTTTATTACAAGACTATTACATAAATGACTTCAATCAAGCGGAATGAACACTCAAAATTATAACATAAAATTATGATAATTTTTTAGTGAAAACATCGATTTTCAAGACGCCTTAGGACCACTCAAATCGTAAAGTTTTTTTTATATTCCAAATAAATCTATAAAATGTTTACTAGTAGCTCTTGTTTATTCAGTATGGATATGGAGCATATATGAATGCGGAACAAATTTTATATTTTGACGTTTTTCGTTGAGAAAATGTGAATTACTTAAAAGGTGACCCATCTTGCCCCGCACTTTTTTCACGGTGCAAAATCGATCACTTTTTAGAACTGCTCGTTTAACATCATATTTTGTATTTAATGAACTTTTTATCGACTTTTAGCATAGCTAACTAGTGTATTAAAGAGTAGCGGACGAATACAAACCAATACGATTTGTATTTACAAAGTTATGGTGATCCATCCTTATGCGACCCATCTTGCCCCGCCCCACCCTACAATAACCCCACACCGATGAATCACCTTAATTTTAGCATTAGCATTAAGCGAGTCGCACAAATTGTTAGTTTCCTTGACCCGATAAATGTACAAGATGGTTCACGTATGATTAATAAATTCAATTACAATTACAATTACAATTACAAATTCGTAGGTGGTATAGTCCTAGACCGCTGTTATGAGGGTTGCCTCCTTCCCGTCCGAACCAAAGCACAAAGATTTGGGACTAATCTCTGACTCTTAGACAAGACTGACGCAATCCTCCAATGGTCGAGCACTGTCCTGGCCACGTCCTTGCGACTGCTGAGGAATGGGAAAGGATGGTTAGTTTTGGACACCTATGAAACATGTAAACAACTCTACGATCTCTCAGGCCTAGGTGTCACGGGAATTTGGGTGTTGTTAGTGGAAGGGTAAACTCCAAAGGATACGCTTGGTTAACGTTCAGGCACACCATTGTTAGACTGCTTCGGATCAGTTGTCTGCCCAATTCGTCCTGGTTTCCTCGTCATCTTGTTGGCATGTGGTTGAATCCTGCTGAAATAAAATGTTAATTAGCAGTACATTGAAACACAAATTCTACAAAACACAAGGAAAAGAGCATCAAACTTTGATCTTGGAATATTTAAAAATACGGTAAATATCAAGATCAAAATTTGATTTGGTAGATCTTACACCGCAACGCACAATTCTAAGGTGATCTACCCACGTTACGGGGTATGAATCACCTTAATTTTGTACACTATTTATGAATCACCATGTTTATGGATCAACAATCTGTGGTCATTTTTGCCGATTCATAAATTGTGGGGTCACTGTACAAAATCGACTATGACTATGCTCAACATTTTACACGATATGAATGAGAAGATTGATTTTAGGCAAGATTTTAGGATCTGTATGTTCCTCCGTTTAAAGACTGCCCAGAAAGTATGGACGCACCTATTCTTCAGTTGTCTGGGCCTGATCGATAGTTCTTGTTTCTGGCTTTGTTTTGGCAGTTTCTGCTTACTATAGGATTGAATATTCAAACGTTGTGTTTTTCGACTATTCTCGAACTTCAAAAAATCATTACTACACTAAAGCTTGTCAAAACTTAATTCTTTTGGCAGAAATTGAAAGATATACTTGTTTGCTACAAGTTCTCCGAACAACGCATGCCAATAACATTGAATGAAACATGTGTAATTATCACATTTGTAATCAGAAATACCTTAAAAAGTTGATTTTTTGATAGATTTTGTTCTGGAACACCCTAATATACGTAATATGTTAGATTTTTTAAAACGGCATCATGTTCTCTAATGTTTTGTGATTATTTGTGATTCGGCCAAGCGTAATTCGGCCAAATGACCGGACATCTGAAACACCTGAGCAGCAGATTTTTTCACCAAAAACTTATCCATCTGTACATAAGTTGAGTTAATTAAATATCATAATTGACCACACGAATTGATGTACCGAAAATTTGAATTTTGAGTAAGTATGTGGTATTCATTTAAAAGCCTACAATCACAGTCATATCTGAAACGAAACCTTCCAGAATGATTGTTGTTTATTTATATGTGCATTGTTTCGCAATCCATGAAGTGATTGCATCGTAATGGCAAAAATGGATCTAGGAGTGGATGATTATTTAAGCACAGCGTAAAATATTGTAAAATTGACGCATGCACTCAAATCACTCCAACTTGGTTTCCCGAAAATTCCCGCGAAAAAGTCCGGTAGCATCTGAAAAAAAAAAGAGTCTAATCTAGCTTCCTAGAACGGTTGCATGTCGAATACGGTCGAATACTACTACATACTTTTTGAACAAAGTTGGCAAATAAACCGTAAAAATTGAGTAAATATTGTAAAAAAATAATTTTAACTTACCTGCCTATGACCGCATATCAGTCCTATATGTACTGGATTTGCTATTCATATGGGACAGTTATGCAATCACAGGCAGTTACAGACATCGCAATTTGTGCATTAAATATGCAAATGTACTAAATTTAGAAGATGCGTTATACTTGTTGGGTACATTTTTCACCACAAATCACATTTCAAAATCAATAATTTTCGCTCATAAGGAGTTTCTCCATACAAAAAACTATGCAATTTTGTTACAAATCGAAAAAAATTGTCAGTAAACAATCAAACGTAGCCCAAACAATCACACATATCAGACCAAACATGTCTAAAGGTCCAATCTGCAGAAGAGAGGCTCTCTTTGGTTTCCCTCTCTTTCGTTAATATCTCAGCTGTTTATTTGTATTATGCGAGGTATTATGATTGTCTCCTTGCATTGAACGATGGTCAAAACAATCGTCTTTTGATTTGTACTGCAAAAATAGTTGAAAAGTGTACCATTACATTGCAATCCAGCTTTTTACGCTATGATGAGGGGTGATTCAATTTTGACAATTCTTGCCGATAGCCCTTGCAGCATCAGAACTTATCAGAGTGGGCAAGAATTTCAGTTCAACTCCAGCAAAATGTCAAAGTTTTTCACTGTTGATGTTTTGAAGTTTTTCCTTGAGTTTTTCTGTATAAATTGAATATTTAAAAGCTTTTTCTTTAATTTTAGGTACGTGATAGCCGCCATTATTTTTTAGTACCAAAACCAATGGAGTAGAACATGTAGAGGACGTCGAGAATCTGAATGATTTTGATACAATGATCGCAACTTTATAAACCCAAAGCAAACCCAACTAGCTCGGCAACAAACAAATTCTGTACACTCGTATAGCTCTGGCGGGGTGAATATTCGAAATTCTCGGTCTATTTTTTAGTTTGTGGTGTCGTTCTTTCTATCCTTCCGAGTCCGCATTTCGTATGAGATCCTAGCACAATATAATTATTATAAGTGAAGTCCTACAAAATTGGGACGTTTTTCTAGTTCTAAGTACCTAATTGCATAAATTGGATTTAGGTTATTAAAAATAAAAATTCTCCATCAAAACCACTCCGTGCGTGAAACGCAGCTGAAATAAGGTTTCCAAAGCAATAATGTATTTAACGTTTCCCTTATCAACCTTTCCCACAACTTCGCTGTTCCGGAATGAAATAGGCAAATTCAATCAATCGATTCTGGAACTCCACTTTCACTGGGAACCTGGCATTGCAAGACTTCTGAACAATGGACTACCTGCATCGGTTTCCGACACATTCCACCGCGAGAGGCGCCTCATATACAATGTAGCTCTGTCGGAAATTAATGGAAACTATTGGATGTTCCATCAAATTCCAACAGATGGTGACACTATAGCGTAAACAAATTTACCGTGGTTGTCCCAAGTTAGGGGAAAAATGACGATTATAAAATTTGGCTTCAGATGAAACTTTGAATAAAATTTTAAATGGCCATTTAGCGCATTGTTCCGAATTATTATTTTTTTTTTTATAAAATAAATAACATGCAATTATTTTTGGTAAAATTTAGTATTCAAAATGATTTAATTATTCATTTTGAGCTCGAATAGTACAGTACTTGGTGCAGTACGGTAAAACTGCTGCTGCAACATTTTGACAGATCCTTTGTTTGGACCAATCAGAGCAAAGTCGTAATCGCAGTGCAGCAGCCAAACAAAATGTAAATAGTAGTGTAGGGAAACTAGAGAAAAAAATAAACTATCGCGATTTCCTGCAGTGGGATGTTTATTCCTGGATTTAATTATCGAAACGGAAACGCAGTGGAGTGCAGCGATACACCTGAGACATGCAAGCTAGGAAGTAAGTTTTCCATAAGACAGTTTTGTAACTTTAATCAAAAATTCACTATTTTTAGGCATATGCACCCGCCTGCGCAAGTTATCAAAATATCTGGCTCATGGAAGGACGGAGTCATCACTTTAAACGGAACGAAACGACAATCTTCAAGCTTTTCGATGGGGAATCTAAGAGCGATCAGCTCTGGGAGGAAATGGTACGTTTCTGCAAGAGATCGACGTTCGAAGGAACAAAGTATCAAACGTAATGTCGAGGATCGTGAATTGAGGGCACCTCACAACAACACCCCGTAAGAGGAGCTGAAGCGACGGCGTAGCAAATTCCTTCGCTGAGGACTGGTGCAAGCACAGGTCAACATGAGCTAATTCCTCGATGAAGGGAAAATTAAAGAAGCATTACACGTGTACAAGTTGGTCAGCTGTAGTTGTAACTACGGGAAATGTTAGATTTGTGCTGTTACGATTTGGAGATCCTAATATTATCTACCTAATGTCATAATATCTGTGGGCCTGATTACGAGTGTCACTTCACGGTGGAAACTAAAAAGTGACACCGGTAATAAGGACGGTGAAAGTGATTCCCATTTGTTTAGCCCACAACTTTTTCACCGTGGGTTCGCAATGTGTCACCGTGATCGATTTTCACCGTGAAGTGACACTCATAATAAGGGCCTGTATATTTTCTATATCTATGAATAAAAATGAAATGATATTGTGTGTAACAATTTGGAAATGGTGCTTGGTTCGAAAACTGTTACATCCGTACACAAGTAGATGTTAGGGTGATTGTAATAAATTCTTTAAACAATGCTAGAGCAGATTTGAAGTTCTGAGAGGATATGATGCACCCATTGATTATTAGTTCATTATTAGAGAAAGGTTCTTCGCTTAGCTTCACCTTGCAGTTTTGGGAGGACATGGTGAAACAATTCAAATACAAATAACTAAAGAAAATCAGTAAATTCAACATAATTTTCTGAGAGGAGATTCTATTACAAATTTTATAAAATTCATCAAATTATTTGTAGGTGATTTATTTAATTTCAAAATTTCAGGAGAAATAACATGGTGAACCAGCTTAAGTTATTTGTGGTTATGCAAGAATCATTTTTTAACTATTTCAAAGATTTGTGAGAAAGAACATGCGTCACCTCGCAACTTTGGAGAACTTGGTGAACCAGCTTAACTTTTTTGTGATTATGCAAGAATCACTATTTAACTATTTCAAATATTTAGGAGAAACAACATGCGTCACCTCGCAACTTTGGAGAACTTGGTGAACCAGCTTAACTAATTTGTGATTATGCAAGAATCACTTTTTAACTATTTCAAAGATTTGTGAGAAAGAACATGCGTCACCTCGCAACTTTGGAGAACTTGGTGAACCAGCTTAACTTTTTTGTGATTATGCAAGAATCACTATTTAACTATTTCAAATATTTAGGAGAAACAACATGCGTCACCTCGCAACTTTGGAGAACTTGGTGAACCAGCTTAACTGATTTGTGATTATGCAAGAATCACTATTTAACCATTTCAAAGATTTGTGAGAAAGAACATGCGTCACCTCGCAACTTTGGAGAACTTGGTGAACCAGCTTAACTTTTTTGTGATTATGCAAGAATCACTATTTAACTATTTCAAATATTTAGGAGAAACAACATGCGTCACCTCGCAACTTTGGAGAACTTGGTGAACCAGCTTAACTTTTTTGTGATTATGCAAGAATCACTATTTAACTATTTCAAATATTTAGGAGAAACAACATGCGTCACCTCGCAACTTTGGAGAACTTGGTGAACCAGCTTAACTAATTTGTGATTATGCAAGAATCACTTTTTAACTATTTCAAAGATTTGTGAGAAAGAACATGCGTCACCTCGCAACTTTGGAGAACTTGGTGAACCAGCTTAACTGATTTGTGATTATGCAAGAATCACTATTTAACCATTTCAAAGATTTGTGAGAAAGAACATGCGTCACCTCGCAACTTTGGAGAACTTGGTGAACCAGCTTAACTTTTTTGTGATTATGCAAGAATCACTATTTAACTATTTCAAATATTTAGGAGAAACAACATGCGTCACCTCGCAACTTTGGAGAACTTGGTGAACCAGCTTAACTAATTTGTGATTATGCAAGAATCACTATTTAACTATTTCAAAGATTTGTGAGAAAGAACATGCGTCACCTCGCAAGTTTGGAGAACTTGGTGAACCAGCTTAACTTATTTGTGATTATGCAAGAATCACTATTTAACTATTTCAAATATTTAGGAGAAACAACATGCGTCACCTCGCAACTTTGGAGAACTTGGTGAATCAGCTTAACTTTTTTGTGATTATGCAAGAATCACTATTTAACTATTTCAAAGATTTGTGAGAAAGAACATGCGTCACCTCGCAAGTTTGGAGAACTTGGTGAACCAGCTTAACTTATTTGTGATTATGCAAGAATCACTATTTAACTATTTCAAAGATTTAGGAGAAAGAACATGCGTCACCTCGCAACTTTGGAGAACTTGGTGAACCAGCTTAAATGATTTGTGATTATGCAAGAATCACTTTTAACTATTTCAAAGATTTGTGAGAACATGCGTCACCTCGCAACTTTGGAGAACTTGGTGAACCAGCTTAACTGATTTGTGATTATGCAAGAATCACTATTTAACCATTTCAAAGATTTGTGAGAAAGAACATGCGTCACCTCGCAACTTTGGAGAACTTGGTGAACCAGCTTAACTGATTTGTGATTATGCAAGAATCACTATTTAACCATTTCAAAGATTTGTGAGAAAGAACATGCGTCACCTCGCAACTTTGGAGAACTTGGTGAACCAGCTTAACTTTTTTGTGATTATGCAAGAATCACTATTTAACTATTTCAAAGATTTGTGAGAACATGCGTCACCTCGCAACTTTGGAGAACTTGGTGAATCAGCTTAACTTTTTTGTGATTATGCAAGAATCACTATTTAACTATTTCAAAGATTTGTGAGAAAGAACATGCGTCACCTCGCAACTTTGGAGAACTTGGTGAACCAGCTTAACTTTTTTGTGATTATGCAAGAATCACTATTTAACTATTTCAAAGATTTGTGAGAACATGCGTCACCTCGCAACTTTGGAGAACTTGGTGAATCAGCTTAACTTTTTTGTGATTATGCAAGAATCACTATTTAACTATTTCAAAGATTTGTGAGAAAGAACATGCGTCACCTCGCAACTTTGGAGAACTTGGTGAACCAGCTTAAATGATTTGTGATTATGCAAGAATCACTTTTAACTATTTCAAAGATTTGTGAGAACATGCGTCACCTCGCAACTTTGGAGAACTTGGTGAACCAGCTTAACTGATTTGTGATTATGCAAGAATCACTATTTAACCATTTCAAAGATTTGTGAGAAAGAACATGCGTCACCTCGCAACTTTGGAGAACTTGGTGAACCAGCTTAACTTTTTTGTGATAATGCAAGAATCACTATTTAACTATTTCAAATATTTAGGAGAAAGAACATGCGTCACCTCGCAACTTTGGAGAACTTGGTGAACCAGCTTAACTGATTTGTGATTATGCAAGAATCACTTTTAACTATTTCAAAGATTTGTGAGAACATGCGTCACCTCGCAACTTTGGAGAACTTGGTGAACCAGCTTAACTGATTTGTGATTATGCAAGAATCACTATTTAACCATTTCAAAGATTTGTGAGAAAGAACATGCGTCACCTCGCAACTTTGGAGAACTTGGTGAACCAGCTTAACTTTTTTGTGATAATGCAAGAATCACTATTTAACTATTTCAAATATTTAGGAGAAAGAACATGCGTCACCTCGCAACTTTGGAGAACTTGGTGAACCAGCTTAACTGATTTGTGATTATGCAAGAATCACTATTTAACTATTTCAAAGATTTAGGAGAAAGAACATGCGTCACCTCGCAACTTTGGAGAACTTGGTGAACCAGCTTAACTTTTTTGTGATTATGCAAGAATCACTATTTAACTATTTCAAATATTTAGGAGAAACAACATGCGTCACCTCGCAACTTTGGAGAACTTGGTGAACCAGCTTAACTGATTTTTGATTATGCAAGAATCACTATTTAACCATTTCAAAGATTTGTGAGAAAGAACATTGTGCTCATTCTGCGAATGGAGTGACGTGAGAAAAGTCGGAGTCGTATATCGAGGTGAGAAATCTCGACTCGAATGAGGTGACTCTCCATTTGATTTACACGGTGAGTCACTTCATTCGAGAGTGGATTCCTCATCTCGATATACGACTCCGACTTTTCTCACGTCACTCCATTCGCAGAATGAGCACACATGCGTCACCTCGCAACTTTGGAGAACTTGGTGAACCAGCTTAACTTTTTTGTGATAATGCAAGAATCACTATTTAACTATTTCAAATATTTAGGAGAAAGAACATGCGTCACCTCGCAACTTTGGAGAACTTGGTGAACCAGCTTAACTAATTTGTGATTATGCAAGAATCACTATTTAACTATTTCAAAGATTTAGGAGAAAGAACATGCGTCACCTCGCAACTTTGGAGAACTTGATGAACCAGTTTAACTTATTTGTGATTATGCAAGAATCACTTTTCAACTATTTCAAAGATATGTGAGAAAGAACACGCATCACCTCGCATCTTTGGTGAACCAGCTTAACTTATTTGTGATTATGCTTATGCAAGAATCTATAATTGGCTTCTTAAACGTTAAAGTGTTGAGATAATTCGATATTCTGAATCTGCATGTCAAACTGAGCTGAAATCCAATTTTTCATGAATTTTGGTGCCCGGGAACCTATTTTAAAATCAATTTGAAGTTTGTATGGGAGCGATTTATCGAATCACCCCTCGTCGCAGTTTGTACTGGGCGGAGCTGTTAAACAGTTGCCCAGCTGTCAAAAGATGATTTTAAAAAATCTCTTTGAAATTGATTTTAGGTATCAAAATAAAGTTTTAAAAATCTGAAAAAAAATCATAGTGGCTCAGAAAAATAAGCTCTTTCATATAAAATGAAAAAAGCATTACATTTTTCAAAATTTAAAAACCCAATTAACAATTTCAAAGTTTTAAACATGCGTCACCTCGCAACTTTAGAGAATTTGGTGAACCAGTTAAAATAACTTGTGATTATGTTAGAACCACTATTTAACTATTTCAAAGATTTGTAAGAAAGAACATGCGTCACCTCGCAACTTTGGAGAACTTGGTGAACCAGCTTAACTTATTTGTGATTATGCAAAAACCACTATTCAACTATTTCAAAGTTTTAGGAAATAGAACATGCGTCACCTCGCAACTTTGGAGAACTTGGTGAACCAGATTAACCTATTCGAGGTTTTGCAAGAATCACAAATCAACTATTTCAAAGTTTTAAGAAAAGGAACATGCGTCACCTCGCAACTTTGGAGAACTTGGTGAACCTGTTTTGATTATTTGTGATTTTGCAAGAATCACTAATCAACTATTTCAAAGCTTTTGGAGAAAGATTATGCGTCACTTCTCAACTTTTATTGATTGATTTGTCTTTATTAAAGAGACTTTCATCCCTTGGCTTCTCAACTTTGGAGAACTTGGTGAGCCAGGTTAAATTATATATTTTGTGATAGAACGCATTGATCACTTAATCACTTTTGCTAAATTTTGGGAGAAAGTGTTTAAAAATTAGTCATAGAATGCACCTCACAGCTTTTAACTTAAAATAGAATCCAAGAATAACATATGTACTATTCGAAAGCTTCAAATTTGGAGAATATGGTGAACCTACCCACGGATTTTCGGATTTTTAATAGAGCCACAGCACACCCCAACCAGCCCCCCCCCCCCACCCTCCTCTATTTTTTTTATTACTTATAAACAAATATAATAGTAGAATAAGGATTCTTTCAATTTTGTTCAATACTTTAGGTCGCCAGGAAGGGGATGTCCTTAATTTTGTTTATGGGATTGATATTTAACCGGAGAGATGAACATTGAACAGCCATGATGAAGCCTGCAAGAAATAAAAATTATAATAAAAAAAGATGATTACACCGTCTTCGGCCTTGCGGCCTCTACAGACTACGGACAACACATATAACACCCAGTGGCCCAGTGGAGAGTTTTTCGCTTGACGAAGTTTTCCCCGACTGGAGCGGGAATCGAACCCACACTCCGAGGCTTACAAGACACCTAAACGACTGACGCCGCTAACCGCTCGGCCACGAAGCCCACATAATAATAATAATTAAAATGGGAGCGAATTCTCAACTTTAATACGGGTTTTTAGCCAACTATAGTTTGTATTTTTATTCACATTGTTAGGAAACCTTTGAGTGTCAGACTAACAAACTTCTCAGTGAACTTTTTTGAATATCAATCGCGCCATTGTTTTACTCCTGTTTGAAGACCGCTACCGGAACCATTTGAGTATTTTACAAAACACAGTGAAGATCCAGAAAGTTTCCCTGATAAAATGTTCAAATGAGTATTTGGAATAAAAATTCTAAAGGAACTCTTAGAAAGATCCTTCGGAAATCCTTGAGAAATCATTTCAGGAACTCCTGGATGAAACATTTAAAAAACTTCTGAATGAATCTTTGAAGAAATCCATGAAAGAGCTTCACGAGGATTCCCTGAAAGAAACTCTTAAAGAGATCCCGCAAAAAGCTCCTGGAGAAATCCAAAAAGAAATCATGAAGGAATCTTCTAAGGAATACCTAAAATAAATTCTGGAGACATCCCTGACAAAAATTCAGAATCCTTCAGAAATATTTAACTGAAAGGATCGCCTGAGGAAACCCAGATTTCTTGTATTTCTTTAAGGAACTCCGCGGGTAATCTCCAAAAAGAAATATCGGAGGAATCCCAGAAAGAAACCCTGCAAAAAATCCCGAAAGATTCTTTGAAAGAACTCCTGGAGGAATTCCCAGCCGAAAGGAACTCCTGCAGTAGCTCCTGAAGGAATCTCTGCATGAAATCATGGATGAATTCCAGTATAAACTCCTGCAAGCATCCATGGAGGAATCTTCAATGGAACTCTTCATGGTTGAAATCCTGAAGAAATTCCTGGAAGTATCATTTGATGGAACCTCTGAAGAAATCCCTGAAAGAAATCCGAGAGGAACTTCTGAATGAATCTTTTAAGAAACTACTGGAAAAAGAAAATCTGAAGGAAACTCCAAATGAAATTCTGGAAAGATCCCTGAAGGAACTTCTAGATGAGACTTTGAAGGACGTTCTGGATAAAACATTCAAGGAACTCCACGATCAAAACCCTGAACGAACTACTTGAGGAAACCCTTTAAAAACTCCTGAAAATATTCCTGGAACAATTCTTAAAGGATGTCTTTAAGGAATATCCGAAGGAGATCCATTCCTAAATCAAAATCTGGAGGAAAGGGGCAGACCTGGTGTGATGGTTGAAGCCCGTAACTGTCACGCCGAGGACCTGGAATCGAATCCCACTCCCGACAAGCTCACAAAATGTGAGTTCTTCCTTCGGAATGGAAGAAAAGCGAGAAGAACTAGCCTAGGGCTAAAAATATCGTTAATACAGATAAAAAATATCTGGAGCAATCCCTGAAAGAACTGTTGGAACGAATCCTTAAATGAATTCCTATTGGAATCCCTGAGAGCTGCTGGATAAAAAAACTACTGGAGGAACCCCTGAAGTAATTCCTGGGAAAACTTCTAGAGGAACAGTTGAGGGAATTCCTGAAGGAGTTTCTGGACGATCTCTTTAAGAAAATTCGGGAAAAATCCCTGAAGAAACTCCTGGAGAATCTTTAAATAATTTCCTGGAGAAACCCGCGAAAGTTTTCCTACAGAAATCGCTACAGAAAACTCTGGAAGAAATCCCTCGAAGGAATTCTTAAGGAAGTTCTCAGAGAAATCCCAGGAAAAAAATCTGAATTACTCCCTAAAGAAATCCCTAAAGGAATTCTGGGAGGAAATCCTGAAGGAACTCCTGTAAAAATCTTTGAAGGGTGCTCTAACGCAAGTCCCGAAGGAATCCCTAATGAAACAACTGAAGATATCCCTCAATGAACTCCTGGAGGAATCCTTGGAGGATTTTCCAACGAAATCTCTAAAGACATTGCTGCAAGAACTACTAAAAGGAATGCCTAAAGATTTCCTGAAAGGTTTTTGGAAGGATCCCTGAATGAATTTCAGAATTAATTCCCGCAGGAATCCATGAAAAAAATCTTGAAGAATTCCCTGAAAGAACTCCTAAAGGATTTCCACAATAAACCCCCAAGTGAATCCCTGAAGGAATTCCATAATTAATATATGAAACAACTTCTGAGGAAACTCCTGATTAAATCTATGGATGAACATGGAAAAGAATCAGATAAAACCCGATATTTATACCAGCGAAAGTATATTCCGTAGATGTTTGCTACCTAGACAGGTATGTAGGTAAAACTAGAACGCTACTATGAGTGGGTAGACATTGCAAACCTTCTACCTACGTTTAGGTAAACACTACAGGAGGAATTTCTGATGGTACTTTTGAAAAATCTTCGATGGAATTCCTTAAAAAACGTCCTAAACTCTTGGAAAAAATTGGAATTCATTGGATTCCAGAAAGATCTTCAAAGGATCTTTGGAGAAAATCCTGAAATAATTTTAGAAGGAATCCCTAAAAGAACTTTTGGGTGAATCCCCTGGAGCAATACCTGAAGGAATCTTGAAGGATCCCTAAAAGATCTCTAGAAGGATTTCTGATAAAATACTAGAAGAAATCCTTGAAGGGTTCGCTTAGGCAACTCTTGAAAAAATTCCTGCAGAAACTCTGTAAGGGATTTCTGAAGGAAACCCTGAAGGAACTCCAGAAGGAATTCGAGCTGAAGAAATCTCTGAATAAGCTCAGAAATAACCGTTGAAAAATCCCAGAAGAATTGGCTGAATTGCTGGTGGAATGCCTAATGGAAGTACTGAAGAAACCCCTGAATGAATACCGGGAACACCCCTTGAAGTAATTTCTAGGGAAATCCCTGAAAGAGCTCCAGGAAGGATTCCTGAAAGATCTCTGGAGAACACACCCCCCCCCCCCCCTGGAAAATAAAAATTAAGCAGAAGGGATTCCTGGAGGGATCCTTGAACGATCTTCTGAAGGAAGCCCTTAAGGAAAGCCGAAAGGAATCCCTGATAGAACTCCAAAAGGAATCTTTGAAACAATTCCTGAAGCAATCCCTGAAGAAACTTATGGAGGAATCGCTTAAAGAACTTCTGAAGGATTCTTTGCAACGGCTAAATACTCGAAAACATGTTATCAAAGAACGACCATATTAGCATGTTATTGGCTAGAAGGCGTTTTTTTTTATTCTTCAATCACTTAACCTAATTTACAGCTCTATTGTCCACTAGGGCACTGCGTGAGCGATTCCAATTGGAAGCTGCACATACACTTTGTACAGCGCCTAAATGTATTCTATTTCTAATTGTACTACATCGAACTGGTGGCCGTTGTGCTACTTTCACTGTCTACCCTAGCATGGTAGAATGCTCGAGGATGTTGATGTGTGGCTGTTAGTTGTTCCTGTTTCCAGTCCGATTGGGGGTCCATTATGGGTTGCCGTTCGCCGATGTTCAAGTATCCGGGTTCATTTGCCATGGGCTCAGAAGAGGGTCAGTGTCAGCTGCTCTCAGGGGGAAAGAGCAACTGACGAAAGTGCCGGGGCTGGGATCGAACCCATGACCATCTGCTTATGAAGCAAACGTGTAGCCACTACGCCACGGGCCCCGGCAGAAGGCGTTTTTAGTGATGATAATTTGAATAACATGTTATTCAGAATGCTGTGTTAGATATTAGGAATTCGATACGAAATTCGCGTCCGATATTGAATCAAATTTGCAAAACCGTGACAAATTTTCAAGGACTCGCGAAAACTGCAACTCAGAAGGTAAAACCGCGACAATCAGTATAATCCGCGATAGCTCTAACATCAAAACAACTTCTCAAAGTTTTCATTTTTCATTCATCAATGTTTTCATTTCATACACCTTTCGTAATACAATCTATGTGAGAAAGGTACACTCATCGATATGTAAATTAATCATTATTTTTTGGAACGTATTCCCGAATTTGGTTCCAATAGCTTCAATTGCCAGCAATTTTTTAGCAATCAATTATCAACTGATGAAGCCGGGAGACAAAAAAAAACTACTCGGTTTCCACCCTTCGAATCCGATATTTGCAGATATGGGGAACGAAGCTTATCAATCTGAGTTGACTTACCCCGACGCGCTTCAAGGCCCCCGATGAAAAAGGGTTTTGGGAATCCAGTCCCCTCGCCTGTTGCTTGATCCGAACGAACGGTCCGATGGCCGGATTCGTGATAAAGTTGTATAAGACCCTGGTTCAGCTGATGTTCTGCGGGAGGGTATTGTAGAATTCTGGTGCGATTCGTTTCACTCCGGGAAGGTACCGGCCGGAGACGACGTGGAAATCGTGATGCTCGTTGTGATACCTAACGTTAAAGGTAATCCAGTTCAAAGGGCCGCACTATAAGTATGTTTCGATTCCCTTGGGGAACATGTTGTGCTCGGAGATGAAGTGTCCCGCGACCGGATGGAGACCCATGGCCAGGCAGAATCTCACTATGCGGTAGATCTTCACCTTCCAGCCTAAGAAGATGGTGTTAAAAATAAACTGGATCAGCGTTAACAATTTCTAACTCCGGCGGGAGCATCGGATTGACAGTCATTGGCCGGAAAATGTAGAAAAGCGGTTACAGACAAACCCAAATAAACTTACCAGGGGTGTTGCAGAACAGCTTCATTTCCAGCAGGGTGGGCAAATCCGTGTCAATCACTTCGTCCGCCTGGTACCGGTTGTGCTTCAGGTACATACTTTTTGAAGCTCATCGACATCGGCTGTCTCGGGCAGTTGAAAGATTGCAGAAGAAGCCAAACACCGGTCGCCATCGGCCTCACATGCTCGAATACCAGATTGTGAGCGCCAGCTCCAGCAAGTAAATGACAACACCACCGAAAAAGTACACCACCAGAAAAATCAACTTCCACGACCGTACGATCTTCCTCCGGCTGGCGTGCGGTTCTTCACTGTAAGTCCATTCGTAATCCGTCCTGGACAGATGCTGTTCCATTGCAATGCAAATGCACCTCTGGCTGCCGGATCCTCTCCGCTGAACACCTAACCAAACAACACCAACAACTGAAAACCGAACGATTAACACAATATTTTCCGGACGGCCCAAGACGGCTGATAGCTGATCGCTGCGGTGGTAGCGGGACCACTATTCCTGAAACGGTCAGTATTATGAAACAAAGCTTTATTTATGTAATAAAACTAAATTCTTACCGCAAATCTCCGCAGATTTTGCTTCCGCGTTGCCGTTCCACACAACTCCAAACTTTTTTCTTTTTTTTCTTACAAGTCATTGACAGATGGGTAAACATGAATCCATGTATACTCGGGATGCCATGTACATATAGGCAAACGAAGATCACCCAATATCGAGGCAGAAGTTTTCGGTCGAAATAATGTATGGAGATTTGAACATTTTTCCAAATATTTCAAATATTTCGAAATTTTCACAAAAAATATTTGGTACCGTAGATTGCTATCATTATGGCTTTCAACATGTACCAAATATTTTTTCCGATAAAAGGTTTAATTGTTCAAAAAATGAATTTTTATTAATTTCTCCATACATTTTAAAAGTGAAAAACTCCTGCTCACTAGCGCCATCTGTTGTATTTTTTTCAAAAGCTGGTAATCCATTGCAACATTTTTTATTCGTTTAATGTAAAGAACGGAACTGCCGAGTGGGATGATGATTAACACAAAATCATTTGGTTTTCCGACGTCATTTCCTGATTCCTTCATCTACATGTTCTGTTCCATTTAATTTTGTATTACTCATGGTGGCGGCAATCACGAACCTAAAATTAAAGAAAAAGCTTTTATTTCATTTGAACAGAAAAACTCAAGCAAACACTTGCAAACAACAACGGTGAAAATTTTTGACGTTTTGCCGGAGTTGAACTGAAATTTCTGGCTACTCTGATGAGCTCTGATGCTGCAAGGGCTGTCGGCAAGAATTGTCAAAATTAAATCACCCCTCATCATAGCGTAAAAAGCTGAAAGAGAAAGTGAACAAAGAGAGCCTCTCAAATGCAGATAGGACCTATTGAAATGTTTGGCCTGATATATGAAAATTGATTGATCTAACAATAAAACAACTTTTTTGAATTTTGTCGCGAAATCTTTATTTCTGTCCCATAGTGCACTGCAAAACGAAAAACGACATTAGTGATTCACTCTACAGCCCAGTTTCGAGTTCAACAGGAATCGCTCAAGAAACTTCTTGACCAATTCCTGGCAGAAACTTTCTACGGTGACTACCATTTGCACTGTCATTTCTTCGCAACTGCGTACTGCGATCGAAGAAAAAACGGTTTCTTGAGCGAATCAGGCAAGGAATTTCCCATGCATCAAGGTAGGCTGAGAAATTTCTTCTGATCTGCAAACACCGTTTACAAAAGAACGGAATTGCGTCAAAAGAACATAAATTCAGTAACAAATCTAGAAAACGACGTTTAATCAATGGTGTAGCATTGATTATACGTCGTTTTCAAAATTTGTTACTGAATTAGTGTTGATTCGTGGTTCCGTGGACGTTACACCCTATTCAAAGTTCAACAATTGAGTTACTCTTTTTTATTCTTCAAGGACCCCTCGGCTTTGGGAACTGGGAATCTTCGCCCGCATCGCGAGCGACCCGCAAACCCAGTGCATTTCGTAAGCTTGACGTAAGTCTGACATCAGTCTTACGGTCAGTCTTACAGAGCTTGACATCAGACTGATGTAAGACTGACGGTCAGTCTGATGTCAAACGATTCTGCACCGTTTGCGTCAAGCTGTCGGGCTTCGAACATGCGAGTTGGAGTTCGACGAATCAGACTGACGTAAGCCTGATGTCAAGCTAGAACGTCGAACCCTTGTCAAGCTCGTTTTTACGGGGTTTCTTCTTCTTTTTTGTATTGATTTTGTGATTTCAGCACCAACAATTCAAAAGCACGTAACTGTTTTTGTAAACAAGAGCGCGATTGCTCTTGTTTACAAAAACGGTTACGAGCTTTTGAAATGTTGGTGCTCAATGATTGAAAAAGCAAGACACCTGCAAGAAACTATATTTTATTTATTTAAAATAATATATTAATAATTGGGTGAATTAAGACTTAGATAATTAATACATAGATTTCCAACTTAACCATCGCAGTATGCATGCGGTTGGCATCGCTGCACCGGCTGCACTTGACGCCACCTGTTGGTCGACGGGTGAAGTAATCCACCGAAGCGGGTGCGCATTTTCAATTGAACTACCCTGCGCACTTGATGGTTTTGCTGAAACCTTGGCAACTAACGTGTTGTGTATTGAGTGAAAACAAACGACAAGCAAATGAGACTAACCCAAGACGAACCGGCAGTACGCGCTTCAGAACTAGGATTTTCAGAAGGGTCGCCGGAACAACCAGCTCATAGGGATCCGTGCTGTTAGTTACTGACCGATACCTTGTCCACCCAATTGGCTTTAAAGCGTATCGTAATTTCTACACTTTCTATTGGTCCGAGCAGAAGAAGGCTTCTCACTCCACTAATTTTCTTCATCGAATATTCGCGATTATTTTGGGTTGGACAGCACCTCCAGGCCTTACAGCAACATTACGCGTTCCCTAACGAGACTGGATAAAACAAAGAGGAGAAACGTCAAAATTGGAACAGTCGATCTAGTGTCATCCCCATAGTTCCAATCGAGCAGGAGACCTGTCAAAACGACAAGGACCCAACTAACAATCACTCATTTTACAAGCACTTTTACGACGAATTGATTCAGCATGATGCTGAATAACATTTGGGTAATTTTCAGGCACAACCTTTGTTCGGTTTTTGTTCACACAAATTTGGAGAAACTATAGAGCATAGTGTTGTGTACCAACTGAACTGTTTGTTGTGAAATCGTTTAACAACTATATAGTACAGCTGTTATTCAGCTTTAGCAAAAATGATTAAAAATAAATAAAATGCAAAATTTTTCAATTTCCACGAGAGTTTATGATTCGAACTTAATGCTGTGAACAAATATTGTGAAATAATAACTACACATAAATTTATCTAAATCCAGATTCGAACTCGAGACCCGTCGATTGCCAGCCGCATGCCTTCCTATCTGTGCCATCCTAGAGATGATGAATTGAAGCGCTCAAATCAAAACATAAACTTCCGTGGTTTAATAATGATCAGACTTCGACTCCTATTCAGCAGTGGTGAATTATCACAGACATTATGGTTAACGACTGAACAACAGATTAATTCAGCTGTTGTTCAGTAAAAAACACGTGTTTTTCATCATGTACTCTGAGTCGAAGTATGATGAAACAAAAGCGCTTGTTTGACTTGTGAAAAACACATTATACAGATACATGTGCTTATTTTTACATGAACTTAACAAGAAGCAGAAAAAAGTGTTGTTAAACTATGTTGTAGAGGAATTACTGCGAGTCGTATAAAAATCTTATCAAACGCTTGAAAAGTGTTTTAAATTATCATTGTTAATACCAATACGAAATGTTGAACATTGGCTACCTTTTCAATTGGAATAGCATTTGTACAGTAATGTGTACAGCATAATTTTAGTTCAGCTATAATTACTATTGTAAAGCAACAATTCAGCATGCATGCTTGTTTGCGGCTGGCGATTGTTAGTTGGGGATTCTCCACTTTGGTATACTCGAGACACTTTAGCGTTCCCTATAGCTACCTCTGGGTGGTTCTACATTCTAGTACACCTTGGAAACCTAATTCGATGGAATTTTCACGGTCAAATCGATTTTTTTTAAGTTTGGTAGGATTGCATTGAACAGAGAACTGCTATTGGCACCTCCGGGATAGAACCTGCAACAACGTTCGGTTTTCACAACAGGTATTTTCCAATTAAACTCACACGGGTGGCCTTTCCGAGGAACTTGGGGTGAGTTTTATTTCTTTGAGCATGGCGAGTTGACTCAAGTCCGATCAACTCTATAACTTTCAGTCAGATGACCACGAGGATGACCTTTCACTTCTCGAGCCAGAAACCCACACGCTCTCCCTATCGTTGGTCCATCTCGCAGCCATCCACGACAGGTATACGAACAGCTCGGCATTTGGTATACCGACCGCGACCATCCATCACAACGTGGAACAGTTAGATATCTTACTTTTTTATTCCCCGGGCGATTTCTTAAAATAGTACATAGTGTAATAGTAATCTCACCATTTCCCCATAAGAACGGTGTGATTCTGTTGCAACCACATGAAACAAAAAATGCATTTGCGGTTGACAGTTGTTCGCATGCTATGTTCTGTTTGAGTGTTTTTTTTTCAGTGGGGAAATGCGCAGGGACACTAGATGAACATTAGTTCACCCATTTGCCGTTGCTGCTAGTTAGGCGCTGCTGTTTTGTTGCCAGCTTCGTCCCTAAGTTGCATATCTATGTTTTAATTATCTAAGATTAAGAGTATCTTAAAAGTAACTTAACATTTATAGATATATCGTGAAAATCTCGAGAGAAGAGTTGGTAATTCTTTGAGATACAGGGGGAAATGTACATAAAGATTCCACGAATTAACTGGAGATCTGGCATTATTAAAAAGAATATTTTTATATCTGAGCATTTCGAAAGAATATGATTCTTGGGTATACCAAAATGATTCTTAGGATTCCAGAAAAAAAAATCAACTTGCCATTCTTAGGAAAAGCAAAAGACGTTTGTTCCCGGCCGGGAATTCTTTCAAAAGTACCTCGGGAATTTTTCCAGAAGTTCCTCGGGAATTCTTCCAGAAGTTCCTCGTGAATTCTTCCAGATATTCCTCCGGAATTCTTCCAGATGTTCCTCGGGAATTCTTTCAGAAGTTCCTCCGGAATTCTCCCAGAAGTTCCTTGTGAATTCTTCCTCATATTCCTCCGGAATTTTTCCAGAAGTTCCTCGGGAATTCTTCCAGAAGTACCTCGAGAATTCTTCCAGAAGTTTCTCGGGAATGCTTTCAAAAGTTCCTCGGGAATTCTTCTAGAAGTTCCTCAGAAATTCTTCTAAAAGTTCCTCGGGAATTCTTCCAAAAGTTCTTCGGACATTCTTCCAGAAGCTCATAGGGAATGCTTCCAGAAGTTTCTCGGTAATTCTTCCAGAAGTTCCTCGGGAATTCTTCCAGAAGTTCCTCCGGAATTCTTCCAGATATTCCTCGGGAATTCTTCCAGACGTTCCTCTGGAATTCTTCCAGAATTTCCTCGGGAATTCTTCCACAAGTTTCCCGGAAATTCTTCCAGATATTGCTCCGGAATTCCTCCAGAATTTTTTCGAGAATAATTTCAAAAGCTCCTCGGGAGTTCTTCCAGAAGTTCCTCGGGAATTCTCCCAGCAGTTCCTCAGGAATTCTTCCAGACGTTCCTCGGGAATTCTTCCAGTTGTTATTCGAGAATTCTTCCAGAAGTTCCTCGGGAAATCTTCATCTTCATCTTTCTTCCGGATTTCTTCCTGAAGTTTATCGAAAATTATTTCAAAAGCTCCTCGGGAATTCTTCCAGAAGTTCCTCGAGAATTCTTCCAAAAGTTTCTCGGAAATTCTTTCAAAAGTTCCTTCCAGATATTCCTCCGAAATTCTTCCAGGATTTTCTCGAGAATTATTTCAAAAGCTCCTCGGGAGTTCTTCCAGAAGTTCCTCGGGAATTCTTCCTGAAGTTCCTCAGGTATTCTTCCCGAAGTTCCTCGAGAATTCTTCCAGAAGTTTCTCGGGAATTCTTCCACAAGTTCCTTGGGAATTCTTCCAGATATTTTTTTTATCTGTAGTAACGAGATTTTTAGCCCTAGGCTAGTTCATCTCGGGACCCACGCTTTACTTCCCTTCCGAAGGAAGAACTCACATTTTGCAAGTTTGTCGGGAGTGGGATTCGATCCCAGGTCCTCGGCGTGATAGTCAAGTATTCTAACCATCACACCTGGTCCGCTCCACACTCTTCCAGATATTCCTCCGGAATTCTTCCAGAATTTTCTCGAGAATTATTTCAAAAGCTCCTCGGGAGTTCTTCCAGAAGTTCCTCGGGAATTCTTCCAGAAGTTCCTCGGGTATTCTTCCCGAAGTTCATCGGGAGTTCTTCCAGATGTTTCTCGAGAATACTTCCAGAAGTTCCTCGGGAATTCTTCCACAAGTTCCTCGGGAATTCTTCCAGAAGTTCCTCAGAAATTTTACCAGAATTTCCTCGGGAATTCTTCCAGAAGTTCCTTGGGAATTCTTCCAGAAGTTCTTCCGGAATTCTTCCTCATATTCCACCGGAATCCTCCCAGAAGTTCCTCGGAAATTCTTCCAGAAGTACCTCGGGAATTCGTCCAGAAGTTCCTCAGGAATTTTTTCTCATACTTCAACGGAATGCCCAAGGGGGAGTCGCTGAGCACATCTTTACTTGTGCCAATTATTTTCAGTGTGCCAACGGGTATTGAATTGTGCCTCAGTATGCCCCGAAGTGCCACTGCTTGATGATTCAGATTTTGCTTGGCAACTACCAAGACAACCAACTGTTTGTTTCCATTTTGCAGGTCAAATGCACATGGTTGCCTAGTTTTTTCACCCAAACTTAAGTGTCAAAATTGTGCCTCAGAGTGCCTCGGTGTGCCACACAGCGTATAAGACGGTGTGCTTGGCACCTCTTGGCACAATGTTCCAAGCGACTAGCCCCTTGGGAATGCCTCAACAAGTTCCTCGGAGATTCTTCCAGAAGTACCTTGGGAATTCTTCCAGAAGTTCTTCCGGAATTCTTCCTCATATTCCATCGGAATCCACCCAGAAGTTCCTCTGGAATCCTCCCAGAAGTTCCTCAGGAATTTTTCTTCATATTCCACCGGAATCCTCCCAGAAGTTCCTCGATAATTCTTCTAGAAGTTCCTCAGGAATTCTTCCAGAAGTTCCTCGGGAATTCTTCCAGAAGTTCCTCGTGAATTCTTCCAGATATTCCTCCGGAATTCTTCCAGATGTTCCTTGGGAATTCTTTCAGAAGTTCCTCGGGAATTCTTCCAGAAGTTCCTCGAGAATTCTTCTACAAGTTCCTCGGGAATCCTTTCAAAAATTCCTCGGGAATTTTTCTAGAAGTTCCTCAGAAAGTCTTCTAAAAGTTCCTCGGAAATTCTTCCAGAAGTTCCTCGAGCATTCTTCCAAAAGTTCATCGGGAATGCTTCCAGACGTTCCTCGGGAATTCTTCTACAAGTTCCTCGGGAATTCTTCCAGATATTCCTCCGGAATTCTTCCAGAATTTTCTTGGGAATTATTTCAAAAGCTCCTCGGGAATTCTTCCAGAAGTTCCTCGGGAATTCTTCCAGAAGTTCCTCGGGAATTCTTCCAGAAGTTCATCGGAAATTCTTCCAGAAGTTCCTCGGGAATTTTTCCAGAAGTTCCTTGGGAATTCTTCCAGAAGTTCCTCGGAGATTCTTCCAGACGTTCCTCGGGAATTCTTCCATAAGTTCCTCAGAATTTTTTCAGAATTTCCTCGGGAATTCTTCCACAAGTTCCTCGGGAATTCTTCCAGAAATTCCTCAGGAATCTAACCATAATTTCCTCTGGAATTCTTCCAGAAGTTCCTTGGGAAATCTGGAATTCTTCGGGTATTCTTCTAGAAGTTCCTGGGGAATTCTTCCAGGAGTTCCCGGGAATTTCTTCCAAAAGCTCCTCGAGAATTCTTCCAGAAGCTCCTCGGGTATTCTTTCATAAGTTCTTCCACATAATCTTCCACAAGTTCCTAAGTAATTCTTCCAGAAGTTGCTCAGGAATTTTTCCAGGAGTTCCTCGGGAGTTCTTCCACAAGTTTCTCTGAAATTCTTCCAGATGTTTCTCGGGAACTCTTCCAGAAGTTCCTCGGAAATTCTTCCAAGAGTTCCTCGAGAATTCTTTCATAAGTTTCTCGTGAAATCCTCCAGATGTGTCTTAGGAATTCTTCTAGAAGTTCCTTGGGAATTCTTCCAGAAGTTCCAAAGAAATTCTAGACGTTTCTCGGGAATTCTTCCAGAAGTTCCTGGAGTATTCTTCCAAAAGTTCATCGGGCATTCTTCCAGAAGTTCCTCGGAAATTCTTTAAGGAGTTCCTCGAGTATTTTTTTTTCGGAAAATATTTAAATAATTCTTGAAAATCTCCAAGGATTCTCAGAAATTCCCAGTCATCTGGGATGTATCTTACGAATTTCAGAAAATATTCTTATTTGTGTGAGTCAAAAGCGTCCCGTAAAATATTTAAATCATTCCTGATAATCCCTAAGGACTCTCAGAAATTCCCAGTCATCTGGGATGTATCTTACGAATTTCAGAAAATATTCTCAATCATTGGTGTGAGTCAAAAGCGTCCCGGAATATATTTAAATAATTCCTGATAATCCCTGAGAACTCTCAAAAATTCCCAGTCATCTGGGATGTATCTTACGAATTTGAGAAAATATTATGCCTCTCAAGAAAAATCAGAATATGGCGATTATCTGCCTCTGGCTTCTGATATTAGCGCGACAGTCACTAATCATAACAGCGTCACCAGATTTAAAAGTATATAATTCCACTATATGGGATTTGACAGCAAGAACACTCATTCCACTGAGCTACTCTTGCCGTTCGTCACAAATACATTCAAAAACATCTGTCACTTCGCGAAACCCATGTGCTTTTGTTTTTGGCGGGATCACTTTTTCTTTTGTTTTGACTTGCGACTGTCATGCGACGGTATGCCTTGCGAGCGTACGACCATAGACTAATTTCAAGACCTCGATGTACCAAAGAAAACGATAAAATTTTGTGTGTCCAGTCCGGTACCCAAATAATATTCATAACCGTGAATTCTTTTCCGTGTAAATTGCCTTTTGTGTAAAATTTATTTAGCGTGTTACACTGATCTGACAGCTCTGACAGTAAGGGACTAAACATAAATTACGTAAAGTGGGTACCGAGGATTGTTCACAATTTGCGAACTTGACGGCGGAAAAAATCGCGACCATGACGCCGCTGGTACGACCGCCGCAGGACTCTAATAAAAGATAAGCGCGACAATATTCTCAATCATTTGTGTGAGTCAAAAGCGTCCCGGAAAATATTTGAATAATACAAATACAAATTATGAGTCAAAAGCATCCCGGAAAATATTTAAATAATTCACAAAAATCCCAAAGGATTCTCAGAAATTCCCAGTCATCTGGGATGTATCTTACGAATTTCAGAAAATATTCTTAATCATTCGTGTGAGTCAAAAGCGTCCCGAAAAATATTTAAATAATTCCTGAAAATCTCCAAGGATTCTCAGAAATTCCCAGTCATCTGAGATGTATTCTACAAATTTCAGAAAATATTTTCAATCATTTGTGTGATTCAAAAGCATCCCGAAAAATATTTAAATAATTCCTGAAAATCTCCAAGGATTCTCAGAAATTCCCAGTCTTCTGGGATGTATTCTACAAATTTCAGAAAATATTCTCAATTATTTGTGTGAGTCAAAAGCGTCCCGTAAAATATTTAAATAATACCTGATAATCCCTAAGGACTCTCAGAAATTCCAGTCATCTGGGATGAATCTTATGAATTGCACAAAATATTCTCAATCATTTCTGTGAGTCAAAAGCGTCTCGTAAAATATTTGAATAATACCTGATAATCCCTAAGGATTCTCAGAAATTCCCAGTCATCTGGGAAGTATTCTACAAATTTCAGAAAATATTCTCAATCATTTGTGTAAGTCAAAAGCATCCCGGAAAATATTTAAATAATTCCTGAAAATCTCCAAGGATTCTCAGAAATTCCCAGTCATCTGGGATGTATCCTACGAATTAAGGAAAATATTTTCAATCATTTGTGTGAGTCAAAAGCATCCCGGAAAATATTTAAATAATTCCTGAAAATCTCCAAGGATTCTCAGAAATTCCCAGTCATCTGGGATGTATTCTACAAATTTCAGAAAATATTCTCAATTATTTGTGTGAGTCAAAAGCAAGGTCAAAAGCCCTGGGCTTGGATTATATCTTCCAGGAAGCTTTGATTTCAGGCATATGGTCGATGTGCTTTGCAGTAATGATTGGAATAGCTGAATGTATAATCAATGGCAAACAATTCTGTAAGAATCAGATCTACAAGTCATCGTCATCTGATATAGTTATACTGATCATGATGCTGCATAGTATA
The DNA here is from genome assembly GCF_035046485.1 of Aedes albopictus. Lineage (NCBI taxonomy): Eukaryota > Metazoa > Arthropoda > Insecta > Diptera > Culicidae > Aedes > Aedes albopictus. The sequence goes on along the minus strand of NC_085137.1, from coordinate 86,059,728 downwards.
TCGAACATTTGTCGAAGTCATTTATGTGCCGGGAAAATATAATTCCAAGTTGGTGAGAATATTACAAACTGAGGGAGGGTAATAGGCCCAGTCAGACCCCTGAATGGGCAATGTGGGTTAGTGTATGGGAATGCCATTGAAGGTTTGTAATATTCTCCGAGGCTTTCGAAATCCAACAGGGCGCGTCCCCGGGTTGCGGATAGGGGGAAAAGGGAGATTTTTCGCATTTGTACTGTAATCAGCCAATGTGACATTATCTCCTATGGTGTTGTAGTGCGAATGAATGATCTCATTCTATGGGAATTCGAACCTTGTAATGTATTGTTTATTAGCTTCAATTTTCTAAGCTTGACAAGGTTTTGAAGACAAACATAAGATGAGAGAATTGCCTAATCGGAAAGTCACATCAGCAAAGCTTTTACATATGCAAATGCTATCCATGGGGTCATGTCTAGCATTTAATATGTATGGCAATGACTGGTTCTTACCTAGCAGGGGTACTACAAGACCACGCGGACAATTCGATTAAGGGCTTAATTGGGGATAATATATTTTCCAGAACTGAAGGAATATTTTTTCCGGGTGACTGGTGAGTCGGCGAAGTTGGAAGTTTCCGTTTGTTATAATAGACAAAATAAACAATCGGGCGTTTTTTCTTTCTATGACTTGCTTGGCATTTTGAGGATTATTGTTTTTTTGGTTTTGGAAGGTATGCGATTCACTATTGAGCCTTAAAATTATTTTGCATCTGAATAGCATTGATATTGTCAAGTCTGTATCAACACCCTAATCCCTCACCAAAATATCCTTTTCCTATCCCATGGCGTTTATGTGGTCAGCAAAGACTATTCAGCCATTACCCCTCCTTATCATCGGCTTTGGACTGACTTGCGCTCTCATTGCCCCACCAAATGCTGCAAAATGAAAATGAAAAAATGAAAATTATTTGTG
>NC_085137.1:86020030-86058277 GCF_035046485.1 Aedes albopictus | reverse complement strand
CGTAATTTTGTGTGTACCCACCGTCGGAAATTACGATTTTTTCAAAGTGATCACCCAATTCTGAAAAGTAGCTCTACATAGATAGCGATCAGTTTGTACGAATTCAACCGGAGGGGAATCACGCGGTTGGTATTAAGCACTGCATAAAGAAGAAAAACAAACAATTGGTCCGCTATCAGATTACAATCGGGGCTAGTTAGAGTAACGAATCTACATCGTTCACTCCATTTCTATGAAAAATGTCAACCGAGTGTCGAGAATTCTGGTGCAAAATATTTGTTTCCTATCGGGGAAAAAAATCCTGTAGGCAGTAATATTGTATGCGGATGGGCGCACTCCTCGGTCGCAGTAAGCAAAACAATAAATATTGTCCTCATCTCGGCTTGACGAAAGATTTCGTTTGCGTTCGAAGCGGCAAAACCCACCTGGGCAGAAACGCAACATTGTATAAACATGGTGAAAATCTCCGCGCAGTTTGTTGCATTGAAGCTGATTGTAGAAAGATGGAAAACGGAACATACGATATAAATAACGATGCCGCAAAACAAAAATATTGAATTTCATAATGTGCAGGGATGCTTTTAATCAACTAGGCATTATATTTACTTCTGATTCACATTACTCAACTCTAGGGGATATTCCTAAACAGTTCATTTGTTTCTCTGAGTTCAGTTTTTTAAAACTCTCAATCCATCACAAAAAACTATTGATCGTTATCAAGATTTCATATAACGTTTCCTTTATTTCAGTGGTACTAATTTTTTATTTACGTTCAGTCGGAATCCCATTGTCGGATACCATGGTATGCAAAAAAATGCAATGTAATTTTCAGCGACTTATAAAAACAGGTACGAACTATTTACACTCAAAACATACTCCTCCTCTCTCCTTTTCTTGAAGTAACGTCATAACTGGGACAAAGTATGCTTCTCAGCGTAGTGTTCTGCGAACACTTCCACAGTTATTAACTGTGAGCTTCCTAAGTTAATGACGTTTTTGCATAAGCTCCAAACGTTATTGTCTATACTAGAGTTTTATTCTTACACCCTTAGGTAGTATTTGCAAGATGAGTCCTAAAAATGCCTGATTATGTGCATTTTCGAGACACTCTTAAGTGCAGAATCGAAAGTTTATGATCCAAGATGGAGGACTAAAATTCAAGATAGCGAATCAAAATAGGCTTCTTTTTCAGTTCTTGCTGGGATTCTTCAAATAGTGCACGGTGTGTTTGTAGAGCAACTTTAAAACAAAAAAAGTGAGGTGAAACTGAATTTTCGCCATAAGAAACTATAGATATTCTTCCTTAATTTAAGGATAAAGCCGAAAAAATCTGTCGGAGGGTCTAGAATATTTTTTTAATTTTTATTTTTTTTTTTGTGACTACGAAGAATGGGGCCAATAACTTAAACAAAGTAACATTCATGCTGCTAACTCACTTCACAGGCATTGAATCAAAAAACAATGTATGCAAGTTTTCTTTGCATATCTTTCTTCTTGAACTTTGCAGAACATTCTACAAACCTAGCCTTGGGGAGCGTCCATAAATGACATAGCTATTTTTGAGCGATTTTTTACACCCCCTTCCCCCTCGTCGCATTTCGTCACGAATTCGGGTGCCTCCCCCCTTATAAATGACGAAGCTTGTTAAACACGCCATCAACCCCCCTTAAAAAAGTGCATGCCAAAAGGCTAAAAAGCTCGAAACTTAATTGACGATGGGATGTGGTTAGCAGAAGAAGAGCGACAGTGTAATGAAGTTGAAGACATGACCGCGGTCGTAGTACCCGCCCAGGATATACGTGAGGCTACCCGGTATACCAGAAATTGGGCTGCACCAGGACCCGATTCCGTACACAATTTTTGGTATAAAAAAACTCACGACGATTCACGGGCGGATGGCGGAATGCTTCAACATGGTGCTAGAAGACCCCACACAGCTACCAGGGTTCATTACCAGGGGTATCACTTATCTTCAGCCGAAGGACCAAAACACAAATGACCCAGCAAAGTACAGACCAATAACGTGCCTTTCAAGTCTGTACAAAGTGCTGTCATCGGTAATAGCGAGGAGGATACATGCCCACTGCGATGCTAACAACGTGATGAGCGAGGAACAAAAAGGGTGTCGCAAAAACACGCAAGGCTGCAAAGACCAGGTCATCATAGACGCAGTCATTGTGGGTCAAGCCACCGAAAAGCAGAGGAACCTGAGCATGGCGTACATCGACTACAAGAAGGCGTACGGCTCAGTACCGCACTCGTACCTTCTTAACACTCCCACTGCCATGCTATAAATCACTTACACCAACTGCCATGCCTCAAAACAGTGGGAACGGTATTTTTCAACTGCTAATATCTCAGCCGTTTTTTATCCGATTTGCAAAATTTTTGAAGCTATGAATTTTCCCAGCCTTCTAGATGAATATAAAATTTTCAAACTATGGATTTGACCAAAATTCTATTTTTGAGTACTCGAAAACTCGGAGCAAGTACCTTAAAAAATACTGTTTTTCTGGAGCCATTCCGAATGTAAATTAGTTTCCACGCTTATTTTAATGTTGAATTGCCCATATTAATAAAGCAAAATTATTGCAAAGAAATATATGGAGATACTCATTATTTAAGACTATAAAATCTTCACAAAATTACGTATAATACAGAAAATTTGTATATTCGATTTGAACTTTGAACCAATCACGTGCACATGAGAAATCTTTTTCCGAACGATTGTGAAAAATGTGAATCTCAGAAACTACAAAATTTTCATAAAATCACGTATAATACAGGAAATTAGTATTTTCAGTTTGAACTTCACGTTCAACGCGACAATCTCCATGTTATATTGCTTGAAAACAATCACGTGTACATAAGAATACATTTACAGATAAATGAGGACAAGTGTGATTCATAAAAACTACAAAATCTTCACAAATTTGCGTGTAATACAGAAAATTTGTATATTCGGTTTGAACTTTACATTCATCGCGACAACCCCTGTGTTTTATTGTTTGAAAACAATCACGTGTAGATGAGAAAACTTTTTCCGAACGATTGTGAAAAGTGTGTATTTTAGGAACTACAACATTTTCACAAAATCACGTATAATACAGGAAATTTGTCTTTTCAGTTTGAACTTCACGTCCATCGCGACAACCCTTGTGTTTATTGCTTGAAAACAATCACGTGTACATTATAAAACTTCTTCCAATCGATTGTGAAAAGTGTGTGTTTTAGTAACTACAAAATTTTCACAAAATCACGTATAATACAGGGAATTCGTATTTTCTGTTCGAACTATACGTTCATCGCGACAATCCTTGTGTTTTATTGCTTGAAAATAATCACGTGTACATAGGAAAACCTTTTCAAAGCATTTGTGAGAAGTGTGAATCATCAAAACTACAAAATCTTCACAAAATTACGTACAATACAGAAATGTTGTATATTTGGTTCGAACTTTACACTCATCGTGACAATCCTAGTGTTATATTGTTTCAAAGCAATCACGTGTATATAAGAATAAATTTACAGATCACTGGAAACTTGGATTCCTACAATTTTATTTCTTCTAGGCATTCCTACAGAAATTGTTTCAAGAATTGTTGAGAAAACTTTTCTGGGATTTCCTAAGTAATTCCTCGGACCTGGTGTGATGGTTAGTTAAAGCACAGGCATTTCACCCCGAGGACCTGGGATCAAATCCCACTTCCGAAAAAACACACACAATGTGAGTTCTTCCTTCGGAAGGGAAGTAAAACGTGGGTCCCGAGATGAACTAGCCAAGGACTAAAAATCTCGTTAATACAGATAAAAAAAATTCCTCATGGGATTGCTTATGAGATTCCTCATTAAATTTCTTCAGGAATTCATCCTGAGATCATAACTTCTGTGTTTATTTCAGGAACAACTGCAGGAATAATTTTAAAAATTCCTCCAAGAATTCCCCAGGAACTATTTTAAGAATTTCTTTAGGACTTCCTCTTGGAATTCTTTCAGGAATTCCTCCAGGAATTAATCCAGTACTTTCTCCAGGAACTTTATATGGATTCCCTTAGGAATGCCTCTTGGAATTGCTTCCAGGATTCATCCTGGGGTTTCTACAGGAACGCCTGCAGGGATTCCTTCAGGAACTGCTACAGGGATTCATCCAAAAGTTCATCCACTCTTTCAAGAATTACTTCAGGATTTCTTCAAGAATTCCATCTGTGATTTATTCAGGAACTTATCATGGGATTTCTCCACGATTTTGTTCAGGAATTCCTCTAAGAATTCTTCCAGTGATTTCTCTGGGGATTGTTTCAGGGATTCCTCTAAAAACTCCTCCAAGAAATCCTACTGAAATGCCTCTAATTTTTTTTATCATATTCCTCTAGGAATTCCTTCAGAAATGCTTCCAAGAATTCTTGTAGAGATTCCTCCAGGAGTTTCTCCAGAGATGCCTCAGGAAATCCCTACACGCTTTCCTCTAGGGTATCTTCCAGAAACTCCTCCAGGAATTTCTCCAAGGCTTCACTCAGGAATTCCTTCTGTGATTCTTTCTGGAACAACTTATTTTAAAAATTCCCCCAGTAACTTTTCTTAGGATTCCTTCAGGAATTTCTCCTTGAATTCTTGAAGGAACTCCTCCAGGTATAAATTCAGTACTTCCTTCAGGAATTGTTTAGGGATTCTCTTGGGAATTCCTTGGGATTCTTCAGGAATTCCTCTAGACTTTTCTTCAGGAACTGCTTTAGGGATTCCTCCAAGAATTCCATCAGGAATTCCTACAGGATTTTTTCCAGTAATTATTCAGGGGATTCCTCCAAGGGTTTTTCCAGATACTCCTACAGGAATTCCTCCAAAGATTTCTCCAGGAGTTTATTCAAGGGTTCCTCCAAGAATTCCGCTACGAATTCTCCTCGGCATTCATCCAGGTGTTTATTCAGGGATTTTCCAGGGATTCCAACTTGGATTCATGAAGAAAATTTTCCAGGGTTCTTTTCAGCGATTCCTTCAGAGATCCATCCTGATATTCCTCCAGGAATTCAGGCAGGCATTCCTCAAATATAGGAAAATTCTCCAGAAAATTCACCAGGAATTGATCTAGAAATTCTTCCATAAATTCTGTCATAAATTCATCCAAGAATTTCTCTATGAAATCCTTCAGGGATCCCTTCAAAAATTCTTCAAGGATTATCTCTAGGAAGACCCTTTGAAATTTTTCCAGGGATTCCTTCAGGAATTCTTCCAGATTTTCCTCCAGTAATTGCTGCAGCGATTTTTTCAGGAATTCTGCAAAGAGAATTCTTCCAGAAACTTCTTCGGGGATTTCTGCACGAATTTATCTAAGGATTCCTCCAGGGATTTTTCAAAAATTCCCTTGAGGATTTCTTCATGAATTCCTCCAGAAATTCCTCTAGAAATTCCTCCAGGAACTTTTCAAGATTTTTACAAAATTTTTTCGAAAAAATCGCCTAGAGTTTCTTTAGAGATTCCTCCAGAAATTCATCCAATAACTATTTCATCAAATGATTCCTCTAGGGGATTCCTCCAGGTAAGCTTCCAGATATTCCTCCAGAAATTCTCACAGAAATATCTCCAGGAATTCCTCTAGGATTTAGTCTAGGAATTGCTCCAAGAACTCCTGCAGGAAAATCTCCAGGAAATGCCCCAGGAATTTCTTCAGGAGTTGATACAAAAATTGCTCCTGAACATTCTTCAGAAATTATGTCAGCAATTTCTCCAGGAATTTCTCCAGAAAATCCTTTAGGAATTTCTTCAAAAATTCTTGCAGGAAATTCTCCAGGAATACCTTAAGGATTTTTTAGGGAAACCTTCAGGCATTTCTCCAGGAATTACTCCAAATATTGTTTCAAGAATTGTTTCAATGATTCCTCCTGGGATTTCTCCATGAATTTCTCCAGGGCGTTTCTCAAGAATTCCTCCAGGAAATTCTTCGAAGATTCCTCCAAGAAATACTCATACAGGAAATCGTTCAGAAATTCCTCTAAGAATCTTCTAGGGATTTCTTCAGAAATCCTTCCAGGATTTTTTTCCAGGGATACTTTCAGGAATTCCTCTAGGAGTTGCTTCAGGAATTCCTCCTGGGATTTCTCACAAATTTCTCTAAGGATTCCACTAGGCATTAGTTCAGTAATTCCTTCGAAAATTTCTCCAGGAATCCCTTCAGAAGTTCCTCTAGAAAATCCTTTAGGAATTTCTCAAGGGATTTTTTCAGAAAAACAAATTTTCCAGATTTCCTTTAGAGATATCTCCAAAAATTCATCCAATAATTCTTTCAAGAATTTCTCTAGAGATTCATCCAGGAATTCCTTCAAGGATTCCTCCAACACTTCTCACAGGAACACCTCTAGGAATTCCTCCAGGCATTCCTTCAGGATTTTATCAAGGAATTTCTCCAGGAACTCCTCCGGGAATAACTCCAGGAATTTCTTCAGGAATTCTTCCAGGAAATGCTCCTGGACATCTTGCAGATTTCAGATTTTTCCAGAGATTCTTCCGGGAAATTCTTCGAAAATTCATCCAGGAAATCCTCCAGAAATTCCTCTTAGGATTCTTCCAGGAAATCCTTCTGAAATTTCTCAAGGGATTTTTCTAGAAATTTCTCCAGAAATTCCTTCCAGAATTCCTCCGGATATTTCACCAGGAGTTGCTCTAAGAGCTCCATCAGGTATTTATCCAGGAATTGCTACTGGGTCTCATCCAAGAATTCCTCAGGTGGTTACGCCAGGAATTCATTTAAAAGTTGCTCCATGCATTCCTTCAGGATTCTCTCTAGAGATTTTTTCAGGAATTGCTTCAGACATTCCTCCAGGAATTCCTTCACGGATTACTCCAAGAATTTCTTCAGAGGTTCCTTCAGTAATTCCTCCAAGACTTTCTCTAGGAATTTCTTAAGAGATTTCTCAAAAACTTTTCTAGGGATCCCTCCCATAATTCTTTCAGGATTTTTTAAGAAATTACTCCAAGGAACCCTCATGAAATTTATATAGGATTTCTTCTAGGAATTCCTTAAGAGATTTCTTCACAAATTTCTCGAAGGACTCCTCCCAGAGTTTATCCAATAATTCCTCTTGATATAGTTTTGGATAATACTCCAGAGATTCCTTCGGAAATTCTTACGGCATTTTTCCTGGAAGTCTTCCAGGGATTGCTCGTGGAATTCTATCTTCAGAAATTCCTCTCAGGTTCTTTTCAAAAATGTAGTAAGAAGTTCCTTCAGAAATTTCAGAAATTTTTCAGTCATCTTTTGCAGGGATGTACCCACGAATTTCTCCAGGATTATTTGATATTTTTTTTTATTATTTCAACAATTTCTGGAGGAATTTATGCAGCGAATAGTATTGGAAGATTGGAAGATAATTTAATAAAGATGCATACAAGAACCAAGAAATTATCCAAGGATTCTTTCAGTAATCCCTCCAGCAGTTTCTTCAGAAGTTTACTCAGCGATTCCATTAGTAATTCTTTCAATAAGTGAAACTATAAGTCCTCCAGGGAATCTTCCAAGCAACACACATGCCACAAAAAAGTCACGGCAGGGCAGGTTTTAGATTATGCAGAAATCACAGTGACTTACTATAAACATCTAGACACTTACATTAAAAGTGCTTTCATACATTTCTCCAGGGAATCCTTCAGGAATTCACCCAGGAAAGAATCTTTCGGAATTCTTCCATGAATTCATCCCGAAATTTCTCTCAAAAATGCAGCAGGAATTCCTCCAGGAAATTCTTCTCAAATTCTTCCAAACATTTTTCTTTGAATAAAACTCTAGGATTTTTTAAATTCTTCTAAGGATCCTTCTGGAAATACGTTCATTGACATTTCTTTAGGATTATGCTCTGACATTAGTGCATGCAGTATATCGCGACAATTCCCAATGTACACGACAATTTTATGTACTCGGAACAATTAGACTGAAGGTTATTTCAAAATAATTATACAAAGAGGATGCCGCTACAAACGTTGTGTTTTCACCAAAAATAAAACAAAATCTGTATTTTACGTAATTTTGTGAAGATATTGTAGTTCTAATAGTTCCTCATTCTCACAATCATTCTGAGATTGTATTCTTATGTACTTGATTATTTTCATGCAAAAAAGCAATAAGGTTGTCACGATCAATGCTGAGCTCGAACTTAAAATACATTTATCTTGCATTATACCAGTAGTTTTCAACCAGGGGGAATTCCCCCATAGGGGGGAATTTCGTTCTTTCATGCGGGGAATTGCCAATTCAAGAATATTATCTTATGATTTTATCTAAAGAACAAAAAACAATTTTCAATATTGAAAATTTTCAGTGTATCGTGAATCATCGTCGTCAAAATGTAAGTGTATACTCTCAGAAAAAATCATGTAAATTTAAGTTCACTTGAATGCACATAAAAGGAGCGGCCCGTTTGACACTAATTTACGTCTTCTATCACAAATGATGTCGAGCTAGCAACCGCTAGAGCTGAAGCGAGAGATAAAACATGTGGAAGTAAAACCCTGTATTTCACGTAATTTTTTGAAGATTTTGTAGTTTTCAAGAATCATACTTATCATGCGCATGTGATTGTTTAAAAAAATAATACACAGGGGTTGTCGCGATGAATGTTGAGTTCCAACCACAAATACAATCTTCCTGTTTTATACAGTGCTGAAAATTTCATTTCGTCATATCTAAATTTAATCACCTACAACTCATTTTAGAAGCTGAACCTGAGAATATGGTATATGGAAAACTTGTGCGGCTAGACCAGTTCTGCAAGAAAGTCACGGAAAAATCGTTATTTTTTGAATATTTAAGGTAAATGTCACGGACTACCTTTGAAAAATGCCAAATGATATTCACCGTGAAGATCATTGGCATTTTTCGGAGGTAGTCCGTGACATTTACCATAAATATTAAAAAAAATAGCGGTTTTTCTGTGACTTTCTTGCAGAACTGGTCTAGCCGCACAAGTTTTTCATATACCATATTCTCAGGTTCAGCTTCTAAAATGAGCTGTAGGTGGTTGAATTTAGATATGACGAAATGAATTTTTCAGCACTGGTTTATACGTAAAATTGTGAAAACTGTGCAGTTTTTATGATTCATACTTCTCCCTATCGCTATGGAAATGTATTCTTATGTATGTATGTGATTGTTTTGAAGCAATGAGAGACATGGGTTGTCGCGATGAATACAAAGTTCAAATCGAATATACAAATTTCCTGTATTATACGTGATTTTGTGAAAATGTTGTAGTTCCTAAGATACACACTATTCACAATCGTTCGGAAAAAGTTTTCTCATGAACACGTGATTGTTTTCAAGCAATAAAACACAGGGGTTGTCGCGATGAATAGAAAGCTCAAACGGAATATACAAATTTTCTGTATTGTACGTAGTTTTTTGAAGATTTTGTAGTTTTTATGATTCACACTTGTCCCCATTTATCTGTAAATGTATTCTTATGTACACGTGATTATTTTCAAGCAATATAACATGAGCGTTGTCGCGATGGACGTAAAGTTCAAACTAAAAACACGAATTTTCTGTATTATACGTGATTTTATGAAAAGTTTGTAGCTTCTAAGATTTACACTTTTCACAATCATTTGAAAAAAGATTTCTCGTGTGCACGTGATTGGTTTCAAGCAATAAAACACAGGAGTTGTCGCGATGAATACAAAGTTCAAATCGAATATACAAATTTTCTGTATTGTACGTAATTTTGTGAAGATTTTGTAGTTTTTATGATTCACACTTGTCCCCATTTATCTGTTAATTTATTCTTATGTACACGTGATTGTTTTCAAGCAATATAACATGGGAATTGTCGCGATGAACGTAAAGTTCAAACTGAAAATACGAATTTCCTGTATTATACGTGATTTTTTGAAAATTTTGTAGTTTCTGAGAGTCATACTTTTCACAATCGTTTGGAAAAAGATTTCTCATGTGCACGTGATTGGTTTCAAGCTATAAAACACAGGGGTTGTCGCGATGAAAGTTCAAATCGAATATACAAATTTTCTGTATTATACGTAATTTTGTGAAGATTTTATAGTCTTAAATAATGAGTATCTCCATACATTTTTTTGCAATAATTTTGCTTTATTAATATGGGCAATTCAGCTTGTGACGGTGTTCAGCAACGACATCCGGATGGAGTTTGGAATTGACAAATGTCGGTCAGTCCATCTTCGCCGGGGTCAAGTAGTGGACGCCAGCTGTTTCCGCGTCAACGAACAGGAGGAGATTCGGAATATGGTTGAAGGCGAAGCGTACAAATACCTCGGCTTCCTGCAACTGAGAGGTATTCGCCACACAGCGATCAAGAAGGAACTGCAGGACAAGTTCTTGCATCGTGTCAACTGTGTTCTGAGGAGCTTTCTATCAGCCGGCAACAAGGTGAAGGCGATCAACACGTTTGCTGTGCCCCTGTTGACCTACAGCTTTGGGGTGGTAAAGTGGACCAAGACTGACCTCGAGGCGTTAGAACGAGCAGTACGAGTGGCGTTCACCAAGCACCGCATGCGCCATCCAAAGTCGTCCATCGAGAGAGTCACCCTGCCACGCGCAGTAGGAGGAGGAGGCGTCACCAATATCCAGGCACTGTGTGTCTCCCAGATCTAGCAGTTGCGGGCATATTTCATAGAAAGCCAGAACCGTCATGAAATGTATCGCACTGTATGTGAAGCTGACCACGGCTACAGCGCCCTGCATCTGGCGTAGGAGGATTACCAGCTGAACGGCGACATCAAGACCGTTGACGAGATGATCGTAGCGTGGAAGCAGAAGGAGTTGCATGGGACGCACCCCCATCAACTGGAACTCGAGCACATCGATAAGGCGGCGTCAAACGCGTGGCTGGTGCGGGGTGACCTGTTCTCAGAAACAGAAGGTTTCATGGTAGCCATCCAGGACCGGGTAATTGCGACGAAGAACTATCGGCGGTACATATTGCACGAGGACGTGGAGGACCGTTGTAGGAAGTGTAATTCAGTAGGAGAAACGATCGAGCATGTCGTTGCAGGCTGTTCAGTGTTATGCGAGGTATGCACTTCAAACGGAATCGCTCAAGTAATTTCCGTTCAGTGCACTATTTTTCCGTGACCGGAATGGTCAAGAAATTTAACACAGCAAGCCCCATTTGATTTGACGTTTCGTTTCAGCTCCGTACTAGGATCCGGAATAAAGCGACGCTTTCCAATTTCTTGAGCGATTCCTTGCCTGAATTTTCCACGCATCGAGATAGGCCAAGAAATTTCTTGCGATCTGCGTACTACCCATTAGCTGGATCAGCTTACCTCGATCGTCACAACGAAGTTGCCAAGATTGTGCACCAACAGCTTGCTTTAAAGCACAACTTGGTCGACAGATTTGTACCCTACTACAAGTACCAGCCGGACCCGGTTCTGGAAAATAGTTGCATAAAGCTGTACTGGGATCGCGAGATCATTACGGACGTCCTCATTCGTGCCAACCGGCCTGACATTGTGGTTTTCGACAAAAGGATGAAGCGAGTAAGGGAACGTCCAAAAAATTACGTCACGCTTTTAGGGGGGAGGGGGGGGGGGGTTCAGTAAAGTGTGACAACCCATACAAAAATTTCAGAGGTCTCATACAAAAAGTGTGACATATGGGGGAGGGGGGGTTGAAAATGGGCATTTTTTGCGTGACGTAATTTATGGACGCTCCCTAACTCTCATCGATATCGTTGTACCGTTAGACCATAATGTCAATGTCCAATCAACGTTCTCCGGCAAGATAACCAAGTACCACGACCTAGCGGAGGAGTTGAAGCAGTTGTGGCACCTGGAGGACGTCCGTATAGTTCCGGTGGTCCTCTCGGCAACCGGAATCGTCCCTAAATCTCTCCTGAGGTCCCTAGACGAGCTGGAATTGAAGAAGGACCTGAATAGCATCCTGAAAGCGGTGATTCTTGGAACCTGTAGTATAGTTAGGCGGTTCCTGAATCATCACAACTGAAAGTACATCCAAAAGCAGACTTATTAGGATAAGCTAAAAAACCGGCTAATGAGATCCACAGAGCCTAATCCCCTTTGGCATTCCGATTGCCCGGGGTAGGTGAAAGTTTCCAGCAATTTTTGCTGAGAAGTGCCAAAACTCTATAATAATAATAATAATAATCAAAAGTTTTGAAAAACGGTGAAGCAAACAATTTGAAATAACTTCTCTGAAAACACTAAGAGTCTAAAATTAACGTGAACATTTTTGAGAATTCCTCCCTTTTTGAATTCCTCCAACACTTTCTTCTGGAATTTCTCCAAGAATTTCCATTAGGATTTCATTTAATTAATCCTCCTTCTTGTATTCCTTTAGGGATTCCTTCAGAGATACCTTCAAAAATTTTTTCCGGAGTTCCTTCTAAGATTCCTCCAAAAGTTTCTTTTGAGATTTCTCCAGGCATTTTTATTTCTAACATTCTTCTAGGAGTTAATCGAAGGTTTCCTTCAAGTGTTCTTTGAAGGTTTTCCTCTCCTCTTTTCCACCAGGAATTTCTTCGGACATCTCTCCAGGGATTTTAACCAGAATTTTATTTTTCTGAGATCCCATAAGAACTTTCAGTTCCTTCCGGGTTTCCTACAAGAATTCCTTCTGGAATTCACACAGATATAATTTCAGAGATTTCTGCAGGAATTTCTTCCGGCATGCTTTCAAAATCCCTCAAGCAGCTGCTTCTGGGATTCTTCTTTTTCGAATTCCTACAGGAAATCCTTCCTGTTTTTTTCTAGGAGATTCTTCTGGGTTTCCTCGAGGTTTTCCTTCTGGAATTCCTCCAGGATTTTCTTTCATGGATTTCACCAGGAGTGCTATCCGGATACCTTCCGGGATTCGTTCGAAAAGTTCTGCCGTGTTTTCTTCAGAAATTTTGCTCCGGGAACTCTTCACGGAGTTTCTTTAGGGATTTCTCTATGATTTCTTTTCACGATTCCTCCAGGACTTCCTTTTGGAATTCCTTTAGAAGTTCCTTCTGAGAAGTGTCCTTTCTGAGAATGGAATCACAGAGGGAGTTTCTAAAGGATTTCTAGGAGGAGTTTCGGAAAAAAAAACATAATTCAACCCCCATTTTATCAGATTTTAATTACAATTAATCTTATCACATTTATCAGTGGTTTAATAATATTATATGTAAATAGTTCATCTTGAGATACGGGAGCTCAAGCGTTTATAGCAATTCAGCAAAAAAAAGGTAAACCTAAGGAAATTTGTCTCAAATCTACAATTACGAACGAACGATTCTTCTATTTTCTCTATCTACAATAGTATACAAATAAGTTTATTTGTGACAAACCGAACTGATGGTCACATTCAGCATGTTGTAAATGTATCATATAAACGTTTTGCGTCTGAAGAGGGCTGAAGAGTAGTAAGCCGAAACGTGTAACGCGAATTATGCTGCTTTTCTTATTTCACCGAAAAGAGCCAACCCACATAAATTAGAAGTGAGAACTACTTACTCCCTACTATCGCTGATTGATGCAAATTTGAGTAATTCGACGGAAGATCTGGATAGCGAAACAACGTTAATTTGGACTGAGTTGAAGTTCCGTGTAGGAAGTGTCAAAGGTGCATTTTTTTTTATATTGTCTAGAATTCGGCGTAGCCAGCTTTTTCTTTTTTCTTCAAAGTTTGTATGTAGGGTATAGGACCATTTGGCCAGCAGGACCTATTTTAGGCACTTGCTGCTATAACTCAGTCAACTTCAAACCGCTGGACTTGAATTTTTGAACATGCCCAGCCAATGTACGTATCTGATCGTGTCCCAAAAATCAATCCAATCGGTTCAAATTTGACTGAGTTATTGCAGCAAGTGCCCAAAGTAAGTTTCAGTGCCCAAATGGTCTCAGACCCTATGTACTCGAAAGCGATGCTTCGCTGAATCTAGATTTAGCTGGAACTCTAACCATGTGTAACATTGAGAATTAGTGAACCGTCCGTATCTGCATGCACACCCAACAAATTCTTCCAGATGGCTACAATATAGTTGACGTCGAAGAAAAGCACATTCTGAAGTGAATTGGATTCCAAAAATGTGCTCATCCGTAAAAAGTACATTTCCTGGCCAGATTTACGATAAAAATCTCAACCCAAACATGAATGAAAGAAATTGCGTATTCAAAAACTGAGGCTCGAAAAACCACTACCGAAGAACAGATTTCGAGATCCCAGCGACACTGATAGACCACTCAGTCGACCAAATATGATACTTTTGTTTGGCCTTTTGCTATTTTGCAACAGTCATTCAGTCAGAACTTCAGTCCAGGAAAACGAACATCAACCAGTTGGCAATCGGATGGGAAATCGGCTGTGAATGAGTTTGCAGATTGATTCTCTGAGTCTAAAAAAAAAAATTGCAATGCATGACTACGGAGTGGAGATTTTTCTAAGCTGATAATTGGTGATTGGTTAGCAGGAAAAAAAAATGCATGGAAGAGCAGTAAAATGGTCAGTGAAAGAGGATACTTTTCTTTCCCGAACGATGACCGTTCGTTACAGATGAGCAGTGACACAAAAATGCGCAAATAATTAGATAATTGCAGGTAAGCTGCTGTTTCGTGAAGGATGGTACTGCCTCGGAGTTTAGAGAAAATTACATAATCATAACATTTTCGAATTGCTTTCAGCTTCTAAGAATGGGATTCAATCAATGCGGATGTAGGAATTCACACTCGATCAATGTTTTAGTTGATCCCAGGGAGTAATTGATATCCTAAATCCGTTTATTTGTTCTCAGATTGAGGTGTATAGTCGGGAATATAAATAACATCAGATGATTTACAACACATCTGATTCAGAACTCCATGTGACGAACAAGAATCAACTGAACACCGTGAATTAAGTCCATTAAGCCGATTGTCCAGATTCCTTTCAGTTGAGACAGTTTGTCTCGTCCAAGACGACGCGATATGTTGCGAAGGTAGCTCTTTTATGATCTTTTTGTTCGTCACCTCTACCTATGACGAAAGTGTTTCTTAAAATCGGGCTTCCACGAGCTGTTTTCGTACCTTTCTGGTAACCAAAAGACGCCCAACTAAGGCATGGAGTGTGGTTACCATGGAGGCAAATCTACCAGCTTTTTCCATCATGGCATGAAATCGAGCATTGAGCGCGATCCTGACTTCGTGATGGGAAAAAAGGTGAAGAATTTATGTTTGATAATCTGTCATCTCAACAAACTACAAATAGATATAAACAACAATACGTATGCGAAGCAAAGACCTCAACTGTTGGCCGACCGGGGTGTATAGGTTACCCCGCGGTGCGATGGCGACACAGAGGCTGGATGGAATGACCGATTGTTTCACCCTGGACCCACTGGGGCTCATCCCATGCCGCGATCGTGCCATGGAAACCTGGTCAAAGGGATTGTCGTCGTCATCTTCGTTTAAAGCAAAGTGAACGAAATCGTTTAAGCTAGGGTTGTTCAATATTTTTCTATCCTTTTTAGTCTTTTCCTGGCGGTTGTGTGCAAAAGTTGTTCACAAAATTCCGAAGTAACAAGAAGTTTGGATAAAAGCGTATGTTATGAGGTTAGCAGCATGTTTTACAGCATGTGGAGTTTAGAGCAAGTTATTGTCCTATTCAACTTTCTTTATAAAGTTTTTTGCTGGAAATGAAAATTAGGACTCCCTCAGGATATCAATAAGTTACCGAGATGAACTTCTAGGAACTTAAAAGTTTCGAGAGCATTTGAGCTAGTTTTCAAGCTGCTTTACCCCTAAGCCGGATTTTTTTGCCTTAGCTGTCGCAACCATGTTGACCTCGAATACGTTCCTTATGCTCGGTTTCATCGCCGGGGTTATATTGACCCCTACAGCTCCAAAGGATCAAAGAAGTTTAATTAGCATTAGTATTAAGCGAGTTCCACAAACTCGTAGGTGGTACAGTCCTACCGCTGTTATCAGGTTGCCTCCTTCCCGTCCGAACCAAAGTACATAGATTTGGGACTAATTTCTGACTTTTAGACAAGACTGACGCAGTCCTGCAATGGTCGAGAACTGTCCAAGCCACGTCCTTGCAAATGCTGAGGGATGGGAAAGGGATGTTAGTTTTGGACACCTATGAAAAATGTAGACATCTTTACGATCTCTGAGGCTAAGGTGTCACGGGAATTTGGGTATTGTTAGTGGAAGGGTAAACTCCATAGGATACGTTTGGTCAACGTTCAGGCACACCATTGTTAGACTACTTTGAACCATTTTTATTGCTCAGAAAATTATGTCTGCAGGTTTTTCTTCATTGGCTTCTAGAGAAATCATTCTGAAATTTCTCAAAATCCACGAGAAGTCCCAAAAAACCTCACAGTTTCAAGATTTTTTTTAAATACTTCTCAAGAAATCCTTAAGCTGCAGTAAGAAACTCCATTTGGAAATTTATCAAAACTGGATCCAAAGGTTTTACAAGAAATTTGTCAGTGTTCGTGTCTAGGACTTCCACAATTCTGCACTTATAATCTGCGCTATAAGTACGCTGTAATTTTATCCACAATATTCTTAAAAAGGTCCATATTGTTCTAGCCACTTTGTGACTTAAAGTAGCTTGTCTGAAATATTTTTCCAACATTATGAATACCAAAAACTGCAAAAACTGTTTAGTGTTTTTAATACCATACGATTTTCAAATATTTTCCAAGTAAAATAAAATCTCCTGATAATTCCAGGTTGTTTAGTTTTTTGCTCTTGTTCAATGTTAAAAAAAAATATTTCATTTTATTAGTGAGTTTTAACTAATGCTTATTCTCTACACTTTTCGAAAAATCAAACATTTTATGTTAAATCTTGAATATCATTGAAAATTTACTCTTAAATGACTTACGGCCCGCACTCTCTTCTCAAAATTCAATTTTGGCCCGCAAAGACAGTTAGGCTGAGGATTACTGCATTAAGCCTTAATTCTTCTTTGATTTCCTGGAGAAATACTTCAATGAATCCCAAAATAATATCCTGATGGACTATTTAGAGGATATTTAGGATTATTGAAGAAATTTATTTAAGATTGCTGGAAAAATCCCCAGAAAATCGCTGAGAAAATTCCAACTGGAATTTTCGTTAGAATTTCCCAAAGAAATTCCTGAAGGGATATAAAAAGAAATCACTGAAGAAATTTTCGTGGAAATATCACGAGAAATTTGTACCCTGGAGGAAATTGACATTGCTGGAGCAACTCCATGAATAATATCTGCAATTTGGAATAATATCATGCATTCTGGTGGGATTTCCAAAGAAGAAGAAAATTGTCGATGGAATCATTTGCGGGATTCCTGTAGGTATAAGCATTCTTAGTGATAATAACAAGCAGAATAATTGCTGAAAGAATTTTACCCCTCAAGAAATCTTTAAAGAAATGACCAATCAAGTTTCTATAACAATTCCCGAATTTGAACGCCGCTTGATTTATAAAAGACGCGGACACCGTCTTCAGCCAAAGGCTGCACAGACTGAATATGAAACTTAACACTAGACAAAGGACACACGGAGCATGCACCAGTGGATACGAGGAAGAAACTATTCTCACGAAAAGTTTCATCGCCCGGAGCGGGAATCGAACCCTCACCCCACAGCATGGTGCGATTAGAAGCTTGGTGACCCTAACCGCAAGGCTACGAGGCTTATCGTTTTTGAAATGTGTGAGCTATTTTCAAATAATTGCTCCTTATTACCGGCTTTGCCCATGGAGACGGGCTTGATGGTCTAGTGGCAGAAGGTCCAGGGTTCAATCCCTGACCCGTTCCTTTCCTCCTAAATGTATCTTTCTATATACTTTCTCCCTCCTCTCTACATATACAACTCATGTATATTCACAAGTTCATAGCCATCGCTAGAACAGAAACGGGTTGGAAAAGCCCTTTATTTTTCTTCCTAACTTTCACAGCACAGTATCAATCTATCAGATAACGCCTAAAAGTTATGCAGTCATGCGAACTGTGGCGCACATCTTCAGAATAATAAAAAAAAACACCTTACCCTTGCATCCACACACCAATGTGTGAACCCTCTGCCAACAAAATCTTACCAACACTCCGACATCCGCATAAATTTGTGCAGAAGCAGAGGTATATTCGGTCTGATGTGGATACAAACCGATTGCAATCATCACTTCCTTCCCCTTCCTCACATTGACCTGCATCCTAACGTGGCAGGCACCATTATCGCTTAAAAATAGGAGATCACCAACGCTCACACACTGAAGATGCCTGCTAGTCCCCGGCAGATATCTAATTGGTTCCTTGCGTGAGTGTAGCTGGTCTGGCGATACTGGAGTAGCATGTACGGGTGGTCAAACAAGCTTTAGCTCAAGCTTATTACCGGCATCGCCCATGATTTGCACTTCTCTTTCTCGCACCTGAAGATTCGAACTATTTTTTTAATGCTCCTGTTAACCTAGCCTTTTCTATCTTTTTTTTCTTCCCTTCAACTATGTAAGACCATTTTTTTTTCAACTCCAGAAGATAAGTTTTTATTATTAGTGTAACGCCCAAGTAACAAAATTAATTTTATAATGCTTTTGAAATATTCTTCAACACCTGTGCTTTAAAACCATTCATAAACCAAATTGCTCTGCAAAACAACATCAACTCAACCATAAACCCACCATAAGACCAAAGAGGCCCATCCTAAGATGCTCTTGGAGAGTTGTTTTTAAATTTCTCTTAAAACTTGTTGTACTTCCCAAGTTGTCCTCAAGGCGAATTGCTCTCTCCTTGTAGAATTCTTCAAGTGCACGATAAAACGGTAATAAATTTGTCAGTGTTGTTGCTGATGCAGCTTTTATGTCGACAGAAAAGTTTGATGAAATAAATTTAAAAAAAAAACACACAATGAAAATGACATATTATTGTAATTGGGATTAATTTATTACACAAATTGGAAATATTTCCGTGGTGTAACAAGGATGCCGAATGCCAAGCAAAATTCATGGTATATATGTTGCAAGATACTTCCAAAAATTGCGACGCGCTTCCATTATAATGCACTAATAAAATATTAAAGCTTATTATTCCTGGTCATGAGAACATTGTTCATGAGTTTTCTCAACATGGCTTCCATTGAAATCTAGGCCGGTGGTCGGTCCATTATCTATGGTTTTAATCAGCATCACCATACGATCGTCTTAAACTTCTTTCAACTCATGCCAGAGCTAAAAGCATAACTCAAGAATACTAGGATTTATAACGTTCTCAATGCAGCCTGGTTGGCCTCTATCAAGAACGTCTTAAATTTATTTCATCCTAAGCAAGAGTGAGAAGTATTTCTCAAGAGTACTCAGGTTTATAACGTTCTTGATGTAGGTTTATGCAAACTCCGCCGAGAACGTAATAAATCATGTACGCCAAATTGTAAATAAACAATAAATTATCTCACCGCGGTGGATTTTGTGAATCTCGTCCGATTAATTTAATCATCAGCCCGGTACCGTTGCCAACCAGGCAGACCTTTTTCGATAACCGGCCTTGATGCGGTGTCTCATTCCTCCGGTCAGCATTTCCAACAGGTAAGTAGTAGTTGATTTTAAAGATCGATGATTGGAACCCGAATTGCACGGGAATCGACCTCCTGGATGACCAAACCCACCTCATTTCGGATGCTGCAACCGGAGGAACTTGGCACTGCACCGCACCGCGTCGCGGTTGGGTTTCCGGGTAGGTGTTCTTGATTGGCAGCAATAATGGAACGATGAGAATCAAAATCTGATTCTTGAGTTTTTTATTGTATTTTGCATGTACCAAACTGTTCTTATGCGAGAACAGTTGCTCTTGATCAAGAACGGATGATTGAAGTTAACTACAAGAGCCTTATAAAACTGAAAATAAGTTCAACAGTTCTTGTTGTGTTTATGGTTTTATGAACTGAACCTCAAGTATTCTTGGAGGTGTTCTTAAAACCACATATTGACGAAGAATAGTTGTGCTTAGCTGAAACTCCGTAAAGATCAACTAAAATATGCAATGTTTCGATAAAACTATCATAAAAACAAATAAAACCAAATAGAATCAAGATTGTTACTTGGGCGATGTTTCGTAGAACCGTCCTCTGAGGCTTCTTTATAAGCCATCTAAGAGTTAAGAGCAATATATCTAGATCTACTTGGACAATATTGGCGGATTTCTGCCCCATAAAACTATTTTTTTATAAAAAAAAACACAAACAACAAAGATGAAACAAGCCCCCGGCTGAAAATCTCTTTAATAAAGATAAATATTAATAATAAAAAAAAGAATATCAGAAAACTTTGTTACGTTTTTGAGAAAAAAATATTCCCAATTCTAGAAAACCTTCAAGAAGGTCCAATATCACGTTCAATTTGAAAAAAATTTAAAAAACTACTGATTGAAATGAAATTTTTTTTTCTAGAATTTACACTGTAAATTTTACAGTATTACATTTTTTATTATTCCAAATTTTCCAGGGACTCGAATCATAAGCAACTTTCAGAAATTTGTTCAGGGGTAGGGTAAATCGCCAATTGTTGCACGACTAAAAATTCGCCAATTGTTGCACACCCCATAAGAATAACATGGAGTGTGCAACAATAGGCGAGTTTTTAGCCGTGCAACAATTGGAAAATTACCCTATATCAAGGGATCTTTTCTTCAAGATAAAACGGTTTGGTTTTCATAAATAGGAGCTCCTCCGCAGTCTCCTCCAAGAAAATCACTCATGAAGTTCCAGGGTTTCTTCATGCTTCTAAGCCTGTTCATCAAGTTGAAGTTCTTCATTGATTCAAACAGAAATTTATCCAATTATTCCATAGGCGATTTTTCCTGTGATTTGATTACGTATTCCTCAAAAAAAAAATCAGCGATAATTTAAGGTTACCTCAAAAAGTTTCTTTAAGATAACTCGAACTTGGGTCTCCAGTTAGCCTAGTGGATAAAGCTAAGGATCGCCAATCCGGAGACGATTCCCGTTCGAGTTGGGAACTTTTCTCGGCTTCCCTGGGCAATAGTGTATCATTGTACTTGCCTCACAATATTACAAATCCATGCAATGGCAGGCAAAGGAAGCCCTTCAATTAATAACTGTGGAAGTGCTCAAAGAACACTAAATTGAAGAGAGGCAGGCCAAGGTCCAGTGAGAATGTAGAGCCACAAAGAAGAAGAAGATAACCCGAAACAGATGTTCAGAATTGATTTCAAGGAGTTTCTACAAAAGCATTTCCAAGAGTTTCTCCATAAATCCTTAAAGATCTTCCAGGAGCTCTTCAAGGAATTCCTCCAGGAGTTTCTCCCAGAGCTGCTCGAAGTGTTTCTTCAGGTGTTCCTCTAGGGGCTTCTCAAAAAGTTTCTGTTGGCAGTTCAGAAGCTAAACTTTGATAAAAGTTATTCCTTCAGATTTTCCCAGGATTTTTTTTTTTCAAAAGATATTGCAGGAGTTTCTCCAGAAGTATTTCTAAAAATGTATTCAAAACTACCATCAGAATTAGTCAATTTCCCTTGAATCACTGAAGGAACTCCCACCTAGATAAATTTTTGAAGAAATTCTGTAGAAACGTCTAGAGGAATTTTTGAAGAACTTCTAGAAAAACTCCTGGTGAAACTACTAGGGAATTCCTGCGGAATCTTCAAAATTTCTGTTAGAAGAACTTCTGTAACCATTTCTGAAGAAAATCGAAAAGATGATTTTCAAGGATTTTCCTGAAGATTATTGCAAAGTTCTCAAAGGAACTCCTCGAGGAATTCCTGGAGGAATTACCACAGAAACTTATCAAGTAACTTCTAGAAAAAGTTCAGCAGAAATTTCTGAAAGAACACCTGCAGCATTTCCTGAAGAAACTTCTGGAAATCTGCTATGCTATTCACGCTCAGCACCTAGAATGTGTAAGACCTACTTATAAATGCATAATTTCCAGACCACACAAAAATGTGTAGCAGTTACACATTCACAAAAACAGCTCGATGTCGATATTTTTTTTTTGTTTACCAAGGTCACTAGTAAACCTAGCTAGATTGCGTACAATTTTGTTTTGCGAATTTCACGATTTTGTGGACGCAGGAGCTGATTTTGTGAATGTGCAAGTGTAGTCTGGAAATTATGTACTTTAGTGTTGAGCGAAGAACTCCTGGAACCATTTCTTAAGGAAATCGATAAGATGATTTTAAAGGATTTTCCAGAAGATCATTGCAAAGCTCTCAAAGGAACTCCGCGATGAATTCCTGGAGGAATTACCACAGAAACTTCTCAAGTGGCTTCCAGAGAAAGTTCAGCAGAAATTTCCGAAGGAATTCCTGCAGCATTTCCTGAAGAAACTTCTTGATATCTGCTATGCTTTTGTAGGCATAGCTCAGGGAAAAAAATATCTGGAAGAGCTCATGTAGATATTAATGCATTTATGACTAGAGGAATTCACAAAGTTATTTCTGGGAGAATTTTTAGCAAAAATCCATAAGGAGATCTCTGAGCAAACTTCCTAAAATTCTGTTGAAAAGAAACTATTGAAAAAAAAATCTGCAGAGAATTTCTGAAGAGAACTCCTGGAGAGATTCCTGGAAGATTTTCTAAATCAATTCCTGAGAGAACTTCTGCGGAAATTATTTACCGAAGTAAATCTTTTGGGGTGTTCTTGAAGCGATTTGCTAATGAACTCTTTGAAAAGCTCATACAGTATTGTCGACTTTCACTTCTGACGCAATCCTTGACAAAATTCTTAGACAAACTTTTCAAGGAATTCGTGAAAAAAGAAAACAAACGTCTCAGTTAGAACAAAGCTCTAATGCAATATAGTTTGAATTCGTTTTTCAGTCGCATATACGTCGCAATTATCTAATATCCACTAACTTTATTTCAAGAAAATAATAATAAGTATACGACTTCTTGCTACGAGTTGCATTGTGAAGGAATAAGGACGGCACGGAAGGCTCTTGACAGTCGATCGTCGAACGTGGTGTGATTGAAAGGTGGAAGCAGTACTTGAACGAACACCTACCGGAGAAGTGAAACGGAAGGATAGCTTGTCCCATCCACAAGAAAAAAGATAAATGTGTGAGCACATAAGTCATTCCCAAACAAGTTGCTGCTGCAACTATAAAGAAAATATCGAAATACCTATAAGCGCATCCCTAAAACCAAAGTTTCGCTTTCGGTGAAAACACGAATCATATTTCCATGCGGCCGGATTCGGTTCCAAGCGGGACATGATTGACCCATCAACTCTGTCCATCACTGAGCCGCCCCGCCAAGAATCGATGAAAACAAATAAGAAAACAAACCCGACTCGACATCGACGACGGTGACGAGCGGGTCCTTCCTCAGAAAACCAAACTCGGCTCGGCTCGGAGAAATATTGAAACGAAAACATCGTATATTATGACATGTTCCTATTGTTAATTTTAATATTTATGATGTGTAATTTATCTTTTTCTCGCTTGATCTCCGATGCGCTCTTGCTCCGAAACGGTCATGTATGTCGTGCTTGGCTTGCCTTTGTCTCCGCAGTGACGAGACGGCCATCCGTAGGTATCGGCGGAGATACAGAGAGACTGATGCTGGACGACTGTCCCTTTTGGGGTGATAAACTTGTTGTCCGCGCTGTTGACGAAATATAAATTAAATCTTCAATAGTTGATCCGGTGCGGCTTTGAACGAGCTGACTGTTGCGTTATATCCCGTTCGGATGAGTTATGAGAGGGAGATAATAGAATTATAAGAAAAGTTGCTGCCGAAAGAAGCAACAGGTCATCAAATTGGTCGTTTCGATCGGTCAATCCGTGTTTCTTCTCCATACCATGCTGGAGGGACACGGTTAAGCATTGTTGTTGGACGAAAATGATTGACGATATGATATCGTATAAAAATTCCAGGAGCTTTTGAGAGTTTTGAGAATAGATTTTTGATGGTACCGATTCGTGAAGGTTGACTGATTTGTCGTCGTAAAATCTTGATCTGATTAGGCATATGATAGATGGTAGATTGATGATGACGGGAATTGAAGGAAATATGTGGACCCTCGATACCCTTGATACATAAGATCGTCTTATTTTTTTTTTTCTTCTAACGTTAGACCCCTGCTCCACATTTTAGTTTCCAATAAGCACTTGCAGAGTTATGAACACATAGAACTTTACAACCATTTGCTTCTGTCCATGCAGCTTCTGTCGACTAATTTAGAGCCTGCGCTGTATGTAAAACATGCTGAATTCTTTCCCAGAGCATTTTCGCACGATATATCACCCGGCTGCCATTTCCTTTCCATAAACAACCGAAGTTCCATATTGGAAAATGACTCCGACATCCGTATTCATGGTGCACTGCAGCATAGATTCTAGTCAACAGAACCTTACTAGACATAAATCAAGTGCCATAATTTGATTAAGCTCTACACGAACCCTACAAAATGGGACAATACAATCTGTTCCATTCCCGTATTTCCTACCCCAGACTATCGGCAACTGCAACGTCATACCTATCCAACGGAACAGAAAATCGGCACGGCAAACATTTAATTGACGGCAGAGTAACATAAAATTAGGTAAAATCTCATCTTTTCTCACCCCAAAAATAAGGGCGACGTTCGAATTTTCCCGACAGAAGAAGCGAAAGGGACACTCCCCTATTTTACACCATTTAGTCAGAGGTTGTACTGTTCGTACTCTACACTCTATACTGCGGTGCCATGATAAATTCAATACTGGAAGGGTTCGAGCCTCGTCGTCACCAACAACGCAACGGAACAACAGACGTAATGATTGTTCAACAAATCTCAACGATTTGATAAAATATTTACATTGACGCGATTCGATCGGGTTGACAACCTCTTTCCTTCTTCTATCCGACAGTTTCCCTCCCACTGGCACTGTTGTTTTTTTTTCCTTCGACTTGTGAAAACGTTCTCAGAAAACGGAGGCCAAATTATGAGTTGAGAATTCGGAAGCGATATAATTACAGATTGCGAACCGAGCGGCCCAGCTCAATCCTTTAAGTGTGCCTAAAACAACACGGTGAAGAGCAAAATGGGTGAGTACGTAATCCGTTTGACTTTCTGTTCTATCAGGCGCTTGATCAACAAATTGTTGCAATGAGATGAAGTGCCTGCCGAGAAAATTACTGTTGTTTTAGGAGGCTGCGCAGCAGTTGTCGATAATCCGATGATTGGTTCCTTCTGAAGAAGGTGAATTGACTAAATTACATATTACATTCTAGCCTTGACTCAAACTATATGAGTACCAAAGAACACTTTGAATTTTGGCCAAAAATAGTGCCTTGAAGGTGTATTTACACTTTAATTTAAACTTCCTTGTGAATTTTAAGCGAATCTGATAAATGTATTTTTTTTTCTTTTTGAAAACCCCTTGAAATAGGAAGAAAATACACATTCCCTAGAGGACATACATATTGATTCCATATCAGCAACATACATAGAATGAGTCAAAATGTTGTTTTAGAATTGTAAACCTAATTTTGAAACTAAACTATTCAACTTTATATGTGACGCCTGCATCTCATGACTCCCATATAATCTCCTAAAGATGTCCTTAAATCGAGTGAATTTCTGGCTAAGCCACTCCATAGTACATACAATATAGTAAAGCTATCAGTTAGGTTTTTCAATCGGTTTATCCTAAGGATCAGGAACACAACTATAAGTGCACAGCCTACACAAAAGAGCTATTAGACAATTTAGGAAGCGAATTTAGCGCGTCAACAACCACTGAACTCGCTTCCTAAATTGTCTAGCAGCCTTTATGTCCGTGCCATTCAACTCAAACACCTGGGTGAACCCGTCCACGTCTCGAATGTTTCTCATCATGTTATTCTCGCATACTTATGACAGGCCCAAGTTTGATCCTTTTGAAAGTGTCAACCGGAACGACTGTCAGTTTACAAACGAACAAAAAACGTCAAATCAAACAAAAAGTTCCGAAACAAAAAAAAACTGCGGTACACCCGTCCAACCAAAAGAAAGAGTTAAAATGATAGCCCTAGTTCTACGAATTTGCTACACAACACACCGTGAAGATCGGTTAGCGAGGTGTCGGTGAAGGTACACGGGTTCCTGACCAACGTGTTATTATTTTCCGATGCTCTGTGATCTTCCGAACAACAAAATCAGAGCTCCATTCAAAAAACTTATGAA
This sequence comes from Aedes albopictus, assembly GCF_035046485.1. Lineage (NCBI taxonomy): Eukaryota > Metazoa > Arthropoda > Insecta > Diptera > Culicidae > Aedes > Aedes albopictus. Next base: position 86,032,203 of record NC_085137.1, on the reverse strand, counting down.
TGAACTTTTCAATTGTGTTGTGCTCACTTTCGGTCCCAGATTAATTACGACTTTTCCCATCGCTAGACAGCACTACCGCCACCGAAAATCGGACAGAAACCAGGTCGTGCACCAATTGCTACTTTTTTTCCACCTTCTCTTCCCCAACAACAGTGGAGGAAGTTTTGCACATCAGCTTCAGCAACGACGGGACTGGGAGAACATAAAACCCGAACGAACGTATTTCACCGACTCATGGTTGCTAAATATTGGGGCCTGGAAATTTCAATAATTCCCTAAACAAACTCGGGGAAAACTTGAGCTGCACGGGGTCGAAAAATTATAATTACACGGCATAATCTCCGCAACTCGATCGCTGATTCAGCAAAATCATCTTCCAATCCAACACCGCGTCAGTCGGGAGCAGCAGCAACAAGCGTGGAACATAACCCAACAACAACGTAACAAAACGGACACCGCGACAAGCTCAACAACAGCACCAGCAAAGCGCAGCGGCGGAAACAATGACGTGACGCCGCCACTACCGTGGCGTAGTGATCTGCGGTTCTGACCGACAGGCGCAGGGCGGTTCACTGACTGGGGGTGGTGGAAAAGTTTACGAATCGCCGCCGAGTCGACCCGATCACAATGTTTCATCCCTCTAATTATCCACTGATTTGCCGTTTGGCGATCACCGAGTGTGCGGTAGTTCGGCAGCAGCAAAGTTTCGCGCGTTCGCTTTGCTAGATTTTTGCGATTTTATTTTCCTCTTCCCTCTGCGGGGCTCCGACGACGGGTCGCCAAGCAGTCAGTAGTGTGCGGTAGTTCGGTAGCAGCAAAGTTTCGCGCGTTCGCTTTGCTAGATTTTTGCGATTTTATTTTCCTCTTCCCTCTGCGGGGCTCCGACGACGGGTCGCCAAGCAGTCAGTAGTGTGCGGTAGTTCGGTAGCAGCAAAGTTTCGCGCGTTCGCTTTGCTAGATTTTTGCGATTTTATTTTCCTCTTCCCTCTGCGGGGCTCCGACGACGGGTCGCCAAGCAGTCAATAGTGTGCGGTAGTTCGGCAGCAGCAAAGTTTCGCGCGCTCGCTTTGCTAGATTTTTGCGATTTTATTTTCCTCTTCCCTCTGCGGGGCTCCGACGACGGGTCGCCAAGCAGTCAGTAGTGTGCGGTAGTTCGGCAGCAGCAAAGTTTCGCGCGTTCGCTTTGCTAGATTTTTGCGATTTTATTTTCCTCTTCCCTCTGCGGGGCTCCGACGACGGGTCGCCAAGCAGTCAGTAGTGTGCGGTAGTTCGGCAGCAGCAAAGTTTCGCGCGTTCGCTTTGCTAGATTTTTGCGATTTTATTTTCCTCTTCCCTCTGCGGGGCTCCGACGACGGGTCGCCAAGCAGTCAATAGTGTGCGGTAGTTCGGCAGCAGCAAAGTTTCGCGCGTTCGCTTTGCTAGATTTTTGCGATTTTATTTTCCTCTTCCCTCTGCGGGGCTCCGACGACGGGTCGCCAAGCAGTCAGTAGTGTGCGGTAGTTCGGCAGCAGCAAAGTTTCGCGCGTTCGCTTTGCTAGATTTTTGCGATTTTATTTTCCTCTTCCCTCTGCGGGGCTCCGACGACGGGTCGCCAAGCAGTCAATAGTGTGCGGTAGTTCGGCAGCAGCAAAGTTTCGCGCGTTCGCTTTGCTAGATTTTTGCGATTTTATTTTCCTCTTCCCTCTGCGGGGCTCCGACGACGGGTCGCCAAGCAGTCAGTAGTGTGCGGTAGTTCGGCAGCAGCAAAGTTTCGCGCGTTCGCTTTGCTAGATTTTTGCGATTTTATTTTCCTCTTCCCTCTGCGGGGCTCCGACGACGGGTCGCCAAGCAGTCAATAGTGTGCGGTAGTTCGGCAGCAGCAAAGTTTCGCGCGCTCGCTTTGCTAGATTTTTGCGATTTTATTTTCCTCTTCCCTCTGCGGGGCTCCGACGACGGGTCGCCAAGCAGTCAGTAGTGTGCGGTAGTTCGGCAGCAGCAAAGTTTCGCGCGTTCGCTTTGCTAGATTTTTGCGATTTTATTTTCCTCTTCCCTCTGCGGGGCTCCGACGACGGGTCGCCAAGCAGTCAGTAGTGTGCGGTAGTTCGGCAGCAGCAAAGTTTCGCGCGTTCGCTTTGCTAGATTTTTGCGATTTTATTTTCCTCTTCCCTCTGCGGGGCTCCGACGACGGGTCGCCAAGCAGTCAGTAGTGTGCGGTAGTTCGGTAGCAGCAAAGTTTCGCGCGTTCGCTTTGCTAGATTTTTGCGATTTTATTTTCCTCTTCCCTCTGCGGGGCTCCGACGACGGGTCGCCAAGCAGTCAATAGTGTGCGGTAGTTCGGCAGCAGCAAAGTTTCGCGCGCTCGCTTTGCTAGATTTTTGCGATTTTATTTTCCTCTTCCCTCTGCGGGGCTCCGACGACGGGTCGCCAAGCAGTCAGTAGTGTGCGGTAGTTCGGCAGCAGCAAAGTTTCGCGCGTTCGCTTTGCTAGATTTTTGCGATTTTATTTTCCTCTTCCCTCTGCGGGGCTCCGACGACGGGTCGCCAAGCAGTCAGTAGTGTGCGGTAGTTCGGCAGCAGCAAAGTTTCGCGCGTTCGCTTTGCTAGATTTTTGCGATTTTATTTTCCTCTTCCCTCTGCGGGGCTCCGACGACGGGTCGCCAAGCAGTCAGTAGTGTGCGGTAGTTCGGCAGCAGCAAAGTTTCGCGCGCTCGCTTTGCTAGATTTTTGCGATTTTATTTTCCTCTTCCCTCTGCGGGGCTCCGACGACGGGTCGCCAAGCAGTCAGTAGTGTGCGGTAGTTCGGCAGCAGCAAAGTTTCGCGCGTTCGCTTTGCTAGATTTTTGCGATTTTATTTTCCTCTTCCCTCTGCGGGGCTCCGACGACGGGTCGCCAAGCAGTCAATAGTGTGCGGTAGTTCGGCAGCAGCAAAGTTTCGCGCGTTCGCTTTGCTAGATTTTTGCGATTTTATTTTCCTCTTCCCTCTGCGGGGCTCCGACGACGGGTCGCCAAGCAGTCAGTAGTGTGCGGTAGTTCGGCAGCAGCAAAGTTTCGCGCGTTCGCTTTGCTAGATTTTTGCGATTTTATTTTCCTCTTCCCTCTGCGGGGCTCCGACGACGGGTCGCCAAGCAGTCAATAGTGTGCGGTAGTTCGGCAGCAGCAAAGTTTCGCGCGCTCGCTTTGCTAGATTTTTGCGATTTTATTTTCCTCTTCCCTCTGCGGGGCTCCGACGACGGGTCGCCAAGCAGTCAGTAGTGTGCGGTAGTTCGGCAGCAGCAAAGTTTCGCGCGTTCGCTTTGCTAGATTTTTGCGATTTTATTTTCCTCTTCCCTCTGCGGGGCTCCGACGACGGGTCGCCAAGCAGTCAGTAGTGTGCGGTAGTTCGGCAGCAGCAAAGTTTCGCGCGTTCGCTTTGCTAGATTTTTGCGATTTTATTTTCCTCTTCCCTCTGCGGGGCTCCGACGACGGGTCGCCAAGCAGTCAGTAGTGTGCGGTAGTTCGGTAGCAGCAAAGTTTCGCGCGTTCGCTTTGCTAGATTTTTGCGATTTTATTTTCCTCTTCCCTCTGCGGGGCTCCGACGACGGGTCGCCAAGCAGTCAATAGTGTGCGGTAGTTCGGCAGCAGCAAAGTTTCGCGCGCTCGCTTTGCTAGATTTTTGCGATTTTATTTTCCTCTTCCCTCTGCGGGGCTCCGACGACGGGTCGCCAAGCAGTCAGTAGTGTGCGGTAGTTCGGCAGCAGCAAAGTTTCGCGCGTTCGCTTTGCTAGATTTTTGCGATTTTATTTTCCTCTTCCCTCTGCGGGGCTCCGACGACGGGTCGCCAAGCAGTCAGTAGTGTGCGGTAGTTCGGCAGCAGCAAAGTTTCGCGCGTTCGCTTTGCTAGATTTTTGCGATTTTATTTTCCTCTTCCCTCTGCGGGGCTCCGACGACGGGTCGCCAAGCAGTCAGTAGTGTGCGGTAGTTCGGTAGCAGCAAAGTTTCGCGCGTTCGCTTTGCTAGATTTTTGCGATTTTATTTTCCTCTTCCCTCTGCGGGGCTCCGACGACGGGTCGCCAAGCAGTCAGTAGTGTGCGGTAGTTCGGTAGCAGCAAAGTTTCGCGCGTTCGCTTTGCTAGATTTTTGCGATTTTATTTTCCTCTTCCCTCTGCGGGGCTCCGACGACGGGTCGCCAAGCAGTCAGTAGTGTGCGGTAGTTCGGTAGCAGCAAAGTTTCGCGCGTTCGCTTTGCTAGATTTTTGCGATTTTATTTTCCTCTTCCCTCTGCGGGGCTCCGACGACGGGTCGCCAAGCAGTCAATAGTGTGCGGTAGTTCGGCAGCAGCAAAGTTTCGCGCGCTCGCTTTGCTAGATTTTTGCGATTTTATTTTCCTCTTCCCTCTGCGGGGCTCCGACGACGGGTCGCCAAGCAGTCAGTAGTGTGCGGTAGTTCGGCAGCAGCAAAGTTTCGCGCGTTCGCTTTGCTAGATTTTTGCGATTTTATTTTCCTCTTCCCTCTGCGGGGCTCCGACGACGGGTCGCCAAGCAGTCAATAGTGTGCGGTAGTTCGGCAGCAGCAAAGTTTCGCGCGTTCGCTTTGCTAGATTTTTGCGATTTTATTTTCCTCTTCCCTCTGCGGGGCTCCGACGACGGGTCGCCAAGCAGTCAGTAGTGTGCGGTAGTTCGGCAGCAGCAAAGTTTCGCGCGTTCGCTTTGCTAGATTTTTGCGATTTTATTTTCCTCTTCCCTCTGCGGGGCTCCGACGACGGGTCGCCAAGCAGTCAATAGTGTGCGGTAGTTCGGCAGCAGCAAAGTTTCGCGCGCTCGCTTTGCTAGATTTTTGCGATTTTATTTTCCTCTTCCCTCTGCGGGGCTCCGACGACGGGTCGCCAAGCAGTCAGTAGTGTGCGGTAGTTCGGCAGCAGCAAAGTTTCGCGCGTTCGCTTTGCTAGATTTTTGCGATTTTATTTTCCTCTTCCCTCTGCGGGGCTCCGACGACGGGTCGCCAAGCAGTCAGTAGTGTGCGGTAGTTCGGCAGCAGCAAAGTTTCGCGCGTTCGCTTTGCTAGATTTTTGCGATTTTATTTTCCTCTTCCCTCTGCGGGGCTCCGACGACGGGTCGCCAAGCAGTCAGTAGTGTGCGGTAGTTCGGTAGCAGCAAAGTTTCGCGCGTTCGCTTTGCTAGATTTTTGCGATTTTATTTTCCTCTTCCCTCTGCGGGGCTCCGACGACGGGTCGCCAAGCAGTCAGTAGTGTGCGGTAGTTCGGTAGCAGCAAAGTTTCGCGCGTTCGCTTTGCTAGATTTTTGCGATTTTATTTTCCTCTTCCCTCTGCGGGGCTCCGACGACGGGTCGCCAAGCAGTCAATAGTGTGCGGTAGTTCGGCAGCAGCAAAGTTTCGCGCGCTCGCTTTGCTAGATTTTTGCGATTTTATTTTCCTCTTCCCTCTGCGGGGCTCCGACGACGGGTCGCCAAGCAGTCAGTAGTGTGCGGTAGTTCGGCAGCAGCAAAGTTTCGCGCGTTCGCTTTGCTAGATTTTTGCGATTTTATTTTCCTCTTCCCTCTGCGGGGCTCCGACGACGGGACGCCAAGCAGTCAATAGTGTGCGGTAGTTCGGCAGCAGCAAAGTTTCGCGCGCTCGCTTTGCTAGATTTTTGCGATTTTATTTTCCTCTTCCCTCTGCGGGGCTCCGACGACGGGACGCCAAGCAGTCAGTAGTGTGCGGTAGTTCGGTAGCAGCAAAGTTTCGCGCGCTCGCTTTGCTAGATTTTTGCGATTTTCTTTCCCCTTCTCTCTGCGGGGCTCCGACGACGGGACGCCAAGCAGTCAGTAGTGTGCGGTAGTTCGGCAGCAGCAAAGCTTCGCGCGCTGGCTTTGCTAGATTTTTGCGATTTTTTTTTTCTCTTCTCTCTGCGGGGCTCCGACGACGGGACGAGTGTGCCCGCGCCGTGGTTCGAGTCGGTTCCGAATTTTTCGCTTCCCTTCGGCGCTAGTTTCCAATACACTTTAAGTTGATAATAAATATTTTCTTTCATTTTTGCATTTACACAAAAGAGTAAAAAATGTTACTTCGGGTTCGCCGGTCGAGAAAAAAATCCGGGCGCCGACAAGTGAGTCGCGTTCAGTGTATTTCTGTGTGGAATAGACTAAAGGTTTCTGCTCCCTAGTGGAGTGGAGACGCGCGATAGAATTTTCTTTTTGGCTAGTTCTTGCGTCGAAAAATGGTCGGTTGTTAACGGTGGTTTGTGTATATTGATCCATTGTCAAATCATATCACCAACCATAGGTGACTCCCGGACTGACAATGTACCTTACCCTACTAACAAAAAATTCCTTCCTGAGACAAACGTGGAGATGCAGCGATTCGCGGTCTTTTTAACAACGTTTGTCTTACTAACATTCCCTTCCATCCTCGATGACCGTAAGGACGTGGCCGGCGCCGTTATTGACCTTATTAAAGTTGAGAGCTCTCGACCTGTGTACATTGAGAATAGTAAGCTAGTCCCAAGCCCTATTCATTGGTTCCTTGTGCAATTTCGATTGCTCTGGTCAATCACGGAGTAGCAACTACGAATTGTGCGGTCATCTATGCTCATGCTCATGCTCATGATTTGCCGTTTGGCGATCACCATCGCTGCTGCAGCTGCTGGCTAGGGTTGCCTACCAGCTCAACATGTATATGGTAACTTGGGGTTTTAAATCTATCCTTGGGCTAAACTGGACCAACGGATAAAAACACACTCTAAAAGTCATAACTGGGATAAGACCCGCTTCTTTGCTTAGTGACCACGACATCGTGAACAACCCTCTCACACTTTCGGCACACTCGGTCAGTCCCTTAGGATGATCCTCTTCAGAAGTTTTCCGAGCGTATCCAACGACCAGATCGGCCTATACGCTGGACCTCTCGGCTGCCTCCCAGATTTTGGCAATAGCATCAGCTTTTGGACCTTCTATCTATCCGAAAAGTTGCCTTCATCCAAGCATTTCTCCAATATGTACTCATCTGAAGATATCTGGGTAAGTACGTCAGGATCGCTGCCTTTAACGCCACGTTGGGGATTCCATTCGAACTCAAAAATATACCCTCTAAAATACCCTTCAGTTTGTCTGGGCACATTTCGACTGGCGTCATTGGGCTCTTCAGTTTTGCCATTTCGATATGGTAGACATTTCCCCAGGGGGTTAGCGTCTGCTTCCTGGCATAACTCCTTGTAACAGTACGCCTTGCTCTGCTTGATACCTCGTTTTAAGGCAGCTCTAACTTCCCAAAATCGGACTATTGCTAGGTGGTTATTTTAGGAATACTCCTCACTCACCCTCCTTTGCATGTCTTCCATCAACGATGGGCTACAGAACGTAATGTCGATGATGGATTCCCGACCGATTTTGCCGAATGTGCTGATTGTTCCGACATTGCACAGATTTACATCCAGCAGCACTAGAGCTTCAAGTAGACTATATCCCATTGCGCTGGTTTGTCGGCTGCCCCACTCAACGCCCCAGCCGTTACAATCGCCGCCAATGACTAGTGGCTTACGTCCTACCAGCGAGTCAGTGAGTACATCCAGCATCCGGTTGTATTGGTCCTCTGTCCATATTGAAGGCGCATAATACCTGCAAACGAAGACGCCGCCGCCGTTAACTTTGGCGATCACGAATCATTCGTATGAGTTCTCCACCACTTCCTGAATAGGGAATCTGCCTATAACTTGTCTTATAGCTGCCATTCCTGCTACATCCACCAGCCAATTGACGTTTTCTGGAGGAACCCCATACGGCTTTGCAATGATCTCAACATCACACATCGCCTCTGTTGTCGACTGCCACAACAGTTGCTATGCGGTGTGGCAAAGGTTCAGATTTACTAGCGTTATCTGCATAACTGCCCTGCCTTCGCCTTCCTGTAGGCCGGGCATTTATGGACAGACTTGTTAGAATCCCAAAATGGCTGCCACAATAGTCGACTTTGGGACCTACTCACGATTTCGAGGGCTCAAATCTCTTCGTAAACAAAACCAGCGCACCTGATCTTCTTATTTTAGGCTTATTACTAGTGAGCAAGAACTGAATAATAAAATGCTCTGTTGTTTGAAGCTTGCTTCTTGAGATTTGTGCGTCTGAAGTTCTGATGCACTGTTGAAGCGGGATTTCAAGACGTTTGTCCTTATAGCCTCCCGTCGTATGGATGTTTCCTTCCACCTGCTTGCACAGCTGCACCTGGGTTTATTCGAGCAGTCTTGAGCAACGTGCCCGTTTTCGCCGTATTTCTAGCACCGTTTGGATCTGTCTGGACCCTTGCAGTTTCTGGACTGGACTCGGGGAGCCAGTAGTAGCGAGTACACCGACCATCCGACTTTAATCTTGCCGGTTTCCATGTTGATGAGCATGTTGATCGCATCTACTGGCAATCGGATATCCGAACGATTTCCTTATTCCTTATTGTCACCGGTACTTCCAAGTTGCACTGCTCGGATAATACGTTTCTCAGCTCTTCCTCAGTCGTAATTTCGTCAAAATCCTTCATGTTGAACACTGCCTCATGTGAAACAGCTCTCACTGTGGCCTCGTTGCCCTAGGATTACACAATAAGCTCCCTGTATTCTCACTCTGAGCTCTTAACCGAAAGATCCTTTTAGAGTTCGTTTGGCCTTCACCACGATTTCACCAAACTCCATCAACTCCGGGTCCTCCCATACTCTCCGAAGAAGCACATCGTATGATGTCTTGTCGTTCACCTCGACGATCAACGCATCACCCTTTCGGGATTTCTTTCTTTTTCTGTTCTTTTTCTTCTTCTTCAATTGCTGGCTCTCCACAGTGCGTGATGCGTCCTCTCTGCAACCGCTAACACGCTCCTGTTCGTTTTTGTTTTTTTTTTCCTTTCCTCCTGGCGTGTCCCTGTTTTTTTTTTTTTCTGAGCGAGTATTCCGGTGACTCTTCAGCGTCTCTTTATGCTCGACCGTAGCTTTTTCCATGGCTTCCGCCAGAGACTTCTCAGCTGTTTCTGCTCTCAACTTGAGCGTCTTTTGCTCACGTTGGACAACTCAAACGACAGACTTGATGCTCGTCACACGTTGATTAATGTTCAGGTGCACGTAGTGTGTTTGTCCTTGACAAACTCGTAAAGCTCGTTCACCGTTTACCGCCTCATCTCAACTATACTCGACTCTTGAGCAGTGCTGCTGGTCGAGTTCAGTATGATCACTCGCTGATTCAGGAACGCTAGCTCCCGCTGGCCTCGCTCTTGCAGCGGTTTCCAGCGGTGTTACTGGTTATTGCTACACCATTTCACTTCTTCTGAACGCGTCTGCGTTCTCTCCAACTCCGTTGTCATTGATTGGTGTCTCCATTATATGGGTCCTCCTCCGCACCACTTTCACTATCCGTTATGCCTAGTCGCTTTCGGCATATCTTGGTTGTCTATGAACAAGGGAGGCCTCGCTAGGGTTGAACACGTTTTTTATGAGGTTCGTGTCCAGAGCCAGATCAGTGTAAGTCGGGAATGTTACATCCGAGCTCAACCCGATTAACGTATCCGGAGGCCTGCCAAGGTTTTACCGGATCGGAAGCAAACGCACCATTATCCCACTCACAGTTTCAAGCTGGCGTCACCCTTCTTTACTCAGAGAGCAGAATAGCATTGTCCATTTGCATTGTCGTTTGCGTTGACCAGTATTCCATAATCAGAATCGATCGGCATCGATCCTGATGCGTCGGTTGGCACTGAGGCATTTGGGCTGAGGCATTTTTGAAGCGATACCAGGTCGCTTGTACGGAGGGGCTTGCAAAAGTGTTTTTGTTTATGGAGAATTAACAGAACTCACTGTTGAAACACCGCCACATTCTAGGCATCCGCTGCGTGAGTTGTCTAGAAACCATAAGGCCGGTCACTACCAGAGGAAACGATTTCCAAACTTCCACCTGATTCGCAGAAGCCCCCCTTCTGCGGGTCAGGTGGAAATACCCCCGGGGGTATTTCGTCAAGCCCCTAGACTCCTGTCCCTGCTGCCCCGTGTGTTTGTATGTATTTGGTAGGATAACCTGCTCACAGAAGGTCCAGGTAGTGTGCGGATAAGGATCGTATTCTACGAAAAAAATGTTCATGCTACTTTCAAAAATGTGAATTCTCTTTCTTCGACCCACTAAACAACATTCCCATGGTCGCCAAACCACTCGTCTTTCATTGCTTTCATTGCTTCAGAGTGCACATCGCACCTCCAATGTTAGCCTGCAGCAACGAACATCGATGGCTCGCTTTGGGGGAGTCTATCATTCTACTGCTTAGCTAGTTTCTCGAGTTATCCTTACCATTCTTTTTGTCCTCGGAAGGCAGGCAGGGTCGACACCACGCCTGCTTCCAACTGCACAGCAAGCATCTAGAACTGATACCGCGTACACAGCGATTCGACCTTCCCGCAAGTAAGGCCCTATCAGCCAGCACACAGAAGGACGTGTCGACTTGTGGCCTCAACCTGCTCCAACCTTGCCAAGGCCCCTTTCCAACCGCAGGCTTGGATCTAGCATGGCTGGCAATGATGGAGCCAAGCTGCAGCACAGCTTGATGTATGCCTTTCTCATACACCAAAGTGTACTGAAAGGCCATATGTTCACTCAAAAAAAAAAGAATTTTCGATAGAAGGCTCGGAGGGTCAAGTTACATATACCAATCAACTCAGTTCGACGGATTGAGATGATGTCTGGATGTGTGTATGTATGTATGTATGTATGTCTGTGTGCAAAAAGAGTTCACTCACTTTGAAGGCGCTTCCCATTGACCGATTTTTCGGATTTTACCACGAATCGAACCGGAATTTTACCGCATTGTTTGCTATTAAAAATGGTTCGGATCGGTCAAGGCGTAGACCATTTTTGTGATCCAGACCAGCACCGGTAGAACTGGCCGTATATAAAACTGAACTTAACCCCACAGACAAACAGACGTAACACTTCGATCATTTTTCGATTCAAATCATAGTCACGGAAACATATTCGCTCAATGCTAAAAGTACTAAGTTTGGCCGACCATCAACTAGGTGGCGGTAGTGAGCAAACGTCAAACTCGAACAAAAACGATGCGAGCGCCACGGGTGGGCAGTTGGCCAACTATCATATTTTGAAAAAGACCGATAAATCTGTGTACGATGGGAATTATCAGAGTGTTACGTCTGTTTGTCTGTGTTAGCCCCATCATGGGACACATCAAGCTGCGGCGATTTTTATAACCTTTAGCATGGTTGACCAATTTTGTGCGGAAATCAACACTGGAGACCAGTAATTTTACGGCAGCCTAATATTCAAGATAGTGGCTCCAAATTCCACGGCAACCTAATATTCAAGATGGTGGCTCCAAATTTAAGATGGCGGCTGTTTAAGTGTGTTTTAGACTTCAAAACTATGCGATACGGGTATACTTGGTATGGGGAAGATGTCTGGTGTCCAAAATTGGCGACCAGAATATCCACGATGACGGTGTAAAATCCAAGATGGCCACACAAAATTCAATATGGCGGCTGTTTAATGGAGTTTTAGGCTTTAAAGCCATGCAATATAGGTATATTTAGTATGGGAAACATGTCTGGAGTCCAAAAATGACGACCAAAATATCAATGATGGCGTCTCAAAATTGAAGATGGCGGCTGTTTAAGGACAAACTTCTTGACATCCCGCTTCAACAGTACATCAAAACTTCAAACACACAAATCTCACGAAGCAAGCTTTACACAACAAAGCATTTTATTATTCTGTTCCTGCTCACTTGTAATAAGCTTAAAATAAGAAGATCAGGTACATTGGTTTTATTTACGAAGAGATTTGTGCCCTCGAAATCGTGAGTAGGTGCCAAAGTCGGCCATTTTGGCGGCCATATTGGGATTCTAACAAGTCTGTCCTTAATGGAGGTTCTAAAGACATGGCATATGGGTATATATAGTATGGACAATATGTCCGAAGTCCAAAAATGGCGGCCAGAATATTCAAGATGGTGATCTAAAATCTAAGATGGCGTCCCAAATCAATTGTTCAATATGGGTAGGAGAGATGTCCGGAGTCTAGAAAGGACCATCAAAGTATTCAAGATGGCGGACCAAAATCAAGATGTCAGCAGTTTTATCGAGTTTTAGACTCTCAAATCATGTATCATGAGGATATATGTGGCAAGGAAAATATGTCCGGAGTCCAGACATAATAATCATTTAATCCAAAAGGGCGAACCAACATTAAAAA